>NC_056733.1:1723447501-1723480001 GCF_019279795.1 Protopterus annectens | reverse complement strand
ACATGCATAGAAACAGATTTAAATAATTATCAAACAATAGGACATATGTCCCAACATTGCAGTTAATTCACCATGTACCAATTGAGTTGGGTATTTAGTTTATTGGTGCTGATATGGTGGGGGAGAGAAAAATGTCAATTAACAACTAGTATATTCCTGTAGCTCGCATTACTTTCCTAGTCAGTGATGTTATCTGTATCTTACAAGTATTAGTACACTACCCTATTGCCTTACTTTGGACAGTGGTATGGCTGTCGACAGATATATGCATGAACTGGTTTTACCTGCAGTATACACCTCTTACCTGGTATACCTGTGGACGAATTGTTTGTTAACACTAACTGTTTCTACACATACTCCCAGATTCCAGGTTGATGTTATGCACATACCTGTCCATCACTTTTTGCACAAACTCTGGCCATGTCTTGACCACATGCAGGTGAACCAAAACATATTTAGACTATTGCCCTCTTAAACTTTTCGTGACCCACAACACTCTTATACAGGATTTCCTAGACAGTTATATTATGTAGCACAGTGTGGGTGACAGTGATGAGTGGTACCTTATTATTCAGAGCAACTGCAACACTCACAATGCCATACAATACCAAAGTAAACAGGACCAGTACAGGGTATCAATCTTTTATTTCTAGGCCCAGTGTTCGTATCTGATGGACCTGTGGGAGCAATGTTCATTAGCACTACCTGAATGTTGCTGGACCACTGCCGTCCTGTGTCCTCATGATTCTCCACCAGGTGTACATGCTGTTGTACCAGTGAATATATCAACAAATTCCTATAATACTGCTCAGATTTCCTGAACCCAGGCCACCTATTCCACCAAGGTGTCAGACTAAGCCTCACTGAGGAGGTCCACCATGAGTTTCCCCAATTCTGTTGCAATGTACTGCTGATACTGAGTTCCAGGGACTCTTTGTCATGTTAACATGCTAGTGTGTGTGCTTCTGTCTCCTATCTGGCAACTCCAATAGCTTTCTAATGTTACTCCCTTTTTAACAATAGCGAAATGTCTGTCCCAGGCTGTCTATAGGTCATTGTGTCTAACACCATCACCAATCACCCAACAGAATACTCCTAACCTCTGGCCGTCTTGTCATGCAAGACTTGTTACTGTTGAGTTTGTGCCATGTTTTTCTGCACCATACTATGAACTGCTTAAGTACATTCCTGAGGTGTACAATATGCTGCACAACAGACTCCTTGTGGAGGTCATGTTCATCTTCCCATTCATTAGGAATTGAATACAAAAGCCCTCTATCCTATGCCCATCTCACAATTCAGTGGGTAAATAAAGGCTATGGATTCCTGGGCACCTACATATATGCAAAGAGAAGACAGGTGGGTATTTGTCCAAATTATTCAACATCTGGTTTCCAAATGCTCACATCATTATTTTAAGTGCATAGTTAAACCTCACCACTAAACAAATGGTTTGTGGGTGATATGGATAGTCTTTAAATGCTTTACCACACAACACTTGCAAAAATTAGTCATCAGGACTGACATGAAGTTGGCAAATCAATCAGTATTTCTCTAAGAAAAACACACCACTGAAATGTCTAGCAGAACATTTGTCACCCTCTCTGCTTCAATGGAAGATTGACATAGTCCACAACAATAAGTTTATTATGTGTGGAACTTGTGCTGTTAGAGATCCAACAATGTCCACAGCTAACCTCTGAATGGTTCTTCAATTACAGGAAAAAATATCAAAGCAACTTTAACTTTTTCTCTTGCCTTTCCAAACTTTTGCCATTGCTCACAAATCTTGGAGAGCACTATTACATCCTAGCAATGCACAACCATTAAAATTTCTGTATAAGGTGTCTTTACATATGCTTTATACCTGTATGGCTTGCAAAAGGAATGCTGTGGTTTAATCCCAGAAGTGTAACTAGCAAGAAGTTACTACAAATTGCTGAATTACTGCTCCTTCTAAACCTCTTTCAGAGGCCAATTCTCTGCGTAGCCCTTTGTCACAATATATTGACTCTGCATCTCTTAATGATCAGAACACTTCTTGGCTACCTCCCACAAGTTCTGTAAGGCAAGCTCTGCAAGCTGAGTCTGTCTCAAGTCATTCTTGGTGACCCTGCACAGCTTACCTTCCCAACAAATTCTGTTATTTTCTGATGGTGGTTCCATAAATTCAGACTGAATACTACAACATTCATGTACCTTTTCAGTACCTTTCAGTAGATGGGGATCAGTTTCTAATTTACTGCTTATAACCAGCTCCCTCTCTCAAGTAGCAACATCACCATTCCTATTTGAGGGTGTGAGCTACATCTGGCCACCCATCTCGTGCTGTTCTTGTGTAGTTCCCTCCATGACTGACTGTGTGTAATTGCATGCATACAAGGTACTGCACTGTTGAGTTATTCTCTATTATGACATCTGTCAGATATACTCTGGCCAAAGGTACCATCATATGTTCCATCCATGCCCTAATTGGAGGGTATTGCCCATGCAAGTACTGCTTCTTTTTGAGCACCTCAAGCTTAGCAATGGTTATATCTAAGGCTATGTCCATCTTGCCAACAGTGCCTTTCCTCACCACTAGGATAAAAAATAAAGACTCCTGTGGTAATTTGGTGCTGCAGTTGTGCTCTACAACCCACCAGTTTTGTAATGCTTACCCTGCTTGTTGCTACTTGAGCCATTTGTTTCCCACTTTGAGCCAGTAGATTGTATATTCCCTTATACATTACATTTAAAACATCTAACCCCAGTCCTTGTGTAATAAGTGTGTACCAAAAAGTCTTTCTTCCTCCCAGGATCTGCTGGGATGGCTTTATCTACCCTTATGGGTTTCTGTACACACATGTGCAGTGCTACATATCTTTTTCCTATACAATTGTAACCTGAAAGAGTGATAATGGTAGCCATTCCTCCCATTCCCACAGCAGAATTACACTCAATGATTGCTTAATATATATTTTTTTGTTGTCAGCAGAGCACTGGAGGCTTCTTCCCTCACCAAAAGATCTGCATGTCCAGTATGGTGACCTTACATCCACTATCCCACCTAGGAAAGTAAGTGCCAATTCCTGTACTATATTCAATCATACTGTTATCTGCCTTTCTCCTCTACTTCTTAAGTTTCTGTATCTATGCTTCAGGAGTTAGTTTAAAACACATAAGTAAACATTCTCTAACTTTAGCATCATTTAAACAATCAATATCACTGAGATTAAAAACTGCATGCAGGGCTATATTCATCAACAGAGCAGTTAAAAACCTCACTCTCTGCCCCTGGTCATCTTGGTGTTCATTACACAGTTTCAAGGGTCCAAATAAAACTATCAAAATTATTCCATCTTTATATTGCAAGAAAAGTTTTGGATTGATCTGAGAATCCAGGATTGAGCTTTTCCCCTACTCACAGCTAACATTATCTTGGCAAAAGATGATCATGTCTTTTTTACATTCTGGTACTTCTTGCATCTCCCTTCTGGCTACAGTTACTGTATTCTCTCACTTATCTACTCCAAGTTCCAGAAGTTTCATCTCAAATGCAGGTCTCTGTTATTGCAATAGGAGATCATTCAAAGATGGAATGGATTGCCTTTGTTGCTTCCTGCATAACAACAGCATGAGACAGCCTGTCCCCAGGTTTAGCGGGTTTTGAACAGACTGAATATGCAGATGTAAACTGACTTGTGCAAAGAACAAAACGTAATTAATTCTATGGCTAGAGTACTTAAAAGAAGAATATAGGCTAGACAAATGACATGGTTGACTATCTCAATGATTACTGAAGCTTAATTGCTGAGTTACTAGAATACTCTACATACCACGACTTACATAAATGATTTTTAAGCAAGGCTGAAGTATGGTTAATTGTTCAATGGTTTCCAGCAGAACATATAATAGTTTTTACTTTATTTTTCACCATAGTAACTGAATGTAATTACATGAGCTTATTCTTAAATACATAAGAAACAGCAGAAATAACAGAATTTCACAAATTGCTGTGACTAGCATGTCATTTTATAACCTATCATTTCCTAAATGGCAACTAATTTACAGTTTTAACTTAAAGATTCCTGTGGGGGCCAGTTTATGTCCTTCTTGCAATTACAGGCAACAATTAACCAGAAACATTTCTGCAGTTCATCAAAAACATATTGCATTATTTTTTCTAGGAAAACAGAGTGGAGATTTGAAATAGATTTTTATCTATAAGATGTAAAATAAGGAATATAATTCTCATGTATCTAGTAAAATAACTTAGACATTTAATTTCACAGTGCAATTTCTGTTGCATATTTTATGATGTTTAAAAGCAGCTTAGAAATATGTTGTCTGAATTTAAAAAGAAAGGAAAATGAAAGAAAGAGAAAGAAAGAAAGAAAGAAAGAAAGAAAGAAAGAAAGAAAGAAAGAAAGAAAAGAGGCATCTTAATTTAAATTATTTTCTCTACTATGGCATGACAAACTACAAAAGGTAAGTTTTTCCATTCAGAAGATATGTAATTACACTTACAAGTATGGTGAGATTATCCATAGTCATTAGTGACTACTGACACACTCTACAAGTTACCATTCCTACTTTGGAATGGACTGTAATTTATGTTTTTGTTTGTTACCTTGTGTAGTCAGGGCTCTTTTTGCAGTATCTCTTTAGTAACCCTTTAGATTGTATAATTTCATCACTATCATATTTGGTGGTGCTGTATTAAATGCCTTTTTAATATTTAAGCAAGTTATGGTCCCAGCTACTCTTTAGTTAACTCTCCTAGCTACCAGTCAAAGACTTTTATAAAATATGTCTGTTTTGGCATCCTTACAATAAATAATTGTTATTCTCATTAGTGTAGATCATGCTTGCAGGTCTGTGGCTTTGAGACACTGTCATACTCTGATGTTCCCAAAGAAGAACACAATCTCCCATTTTTTAAGTTTTCTCACCAAGCATCTGCTCATGAGGCACTAAGAATAGTGTCTCGTACTATTCCAGAACAATCCTTCAGTGACTCTCTTGAGATAAAATCAGTATGTACTTTCTCCTTTTAGCTCTCAAACTTATTTTAGAAATATTTCCTCCCTGTAAGGGCAAGGATAAATCACCATCACTTGCCAATACCTACTTGCTGTGTCTGGCAAATATTTGCTTTCCTTGTTGATTGCTAAATTTAAGTACTTATTTACTTGGCCTCCTTTTCACTGTCTGCGTCTGCTAAACCCATTCATTTTCTCTAGCATCAACAGGATTCATATTTATAAATCCCAATGATATCTTAGAAAACTAAACTGAATTTGCATATTTTCAGATTCTTAAAGTGGAGCATTTTGTACTGAAATATGAATTTTAACTAGCAGTTTACAGCTTTAACCAGTACAAGCAATGTGTGCTATTTTATTATGTGAACTCACTGCTTTAGTTTTTCAGTTGTAACATGTACAAACCTCTTCAGGATCAACTCAACAAAGCTTGCTGTCTGAAGATGTACACATCCACAGGATTATGACTCATTATAGCAAACTATTCACTTTGTGAAATGGAGGTTTACATTCTCTATGTTCCTTCATTCCTTGCACACATAAAACACATCACAGCCACCCACACATTACTGTCAGTCTTCAGACGGACTCCAAATGTGTGAACTTTCCTTTGACACCTGACCCTTTCCTTCCCAGGTCACCAGTGCCATTTTGCTGTAGGCAGCATAGTTTTTTCTTCCTGTGTGAATTTCTTTGCTGTACTCCTTGGTTGAGGGTGATGCTTGACGTTTTTCATATGTTGCATCTAAAAGAGCATATAGTGTGTAGTAGAGTTAAAACATTTATTTTTGTTTGTTAGACAGTGCTGAAGAAAACATTTGGAGCACTCACAGGGAATTTTGCTTGCAATATAGGAATACAAAGTTTAAATCAGCCATCATGCTTATAAAGCTTGTTGATATAATAGCAGCTTTATCTTTAAAACTGTTTTGAAAAATAGACAATTAAAAATTATTTGAAATTTTATTTTTAATAAAAAAATATTTTGTGGTCATGAGATGCAGCAGGCATGCTATGTAATTATATATCAAGGGTTTGTGAATATGTAAATCAATCTGATAAAGTATCTTTGTGGAAAGTTTCATATAACAAAAGCATTTGCTGATTTATTAAAGTTTGTGTTATTTTTCTATGACCCATGTCCTTTCTTTAATTCCAAAGAAAGCAATTTTGGTACTAGAATATTACTAGTAACTGAAAGTGTTAAAGATAATGTTTACTTATGATAAAATGCATAATTGCACATTTTAGCAGAAACAGTTCAGAAATGACATTTCTGTGTAACAAGCATTAGCATTCTGGTTTAGTAACAAGCTTCAACTTGAAAACAATATTTTGTAGACTTTAAATTATTACATTTAATAAAAAAGGTGTCACTTTCCATATTTTGCAACAATAATTGCTGGTTTCCATTTCCTGTTATGACTGCATTCAACAGCAATTTTATGTGATCCTAAATAATAAGAAAATAATGCAGTTTAAAAGCCTAAAAAAGTAAAGCATTAAATAAAGCAAGTAAGAACAGATCAGGGAGGAAGCAATTACTGTATGACAAAAAGCACCTCAAAGCACTGATAACTAAGAATAAAATTAAACATGGTGATTCCATTTTACAGTTATGAAGAAAGTTTGAATAATATTACTGTACCTCAGAAAACTTGCAAGCAGCAAGTCTGAGCTAAAATAACAATAAAGACAACAAAATATTTTGTTTCTATAACTCTGCAAAGAAGCAAACATGAGAATCAAACAAAGGACTACACAATAATATTTTAGAGCACCACACCTTAAATCTCTGTGCCAGATTTGTAGAGTAATATGGCATTCCACAGCACAACAAAACATAATTGCAAACTGCAGTTTGAGATAATATTCACTGCAGAAGATTCAAGGATTCCATATATGCACACACACACACACACACACACACACACACACACACACACACACACACACACACACACACACACACACATACACCCACTCACACACACACACACACACACACACACACACACACACACACACACACACACACACACACACACACACACACACCTATCCAAGATCACAAAATGCTCTAATATCATGTTTTGCTGCACACAATAGATGGTCAACAGGTGTGTGAGATTGCCAGTCCCCAGGGTAGGGGAATATGTCCTTATCCCAGGTGTGATTTGCCTTTCTACCCCAGGCCAGTAATCAAAAAGCCTCAGTCCTCACCCCTGACACTGGTGAGATACGGTCACTAAAAACGGGAATGGATTTATACAGTATTTTCAAATGCAGCTGTCTGCATCAATCAGAGTTTCCTCCAAGAGCAGACAGGAAACATGCTCCAGACTTGGGACTGGACTCTGTCTTTCTAGATCCCAAACAAGACTCACATTGAAGCATTGCATCCCAGTTCCAAGTGGCTGACACACTCACACCTGGATATTTGATTTTCACACACACATACTCCTGGGAACGGCTGGCACACATTTACTAGCTGTGCCTACTCTGTACAGACTATAGGGTAGCTATGCTGTCACTAGTCAACCAATCGTAGGCTCTTACGAGGGTATCTGAATATACTGAGAAAAACAATACTAATATAAATGGTAGAGTGTAACCAAAGCAGCAAGGCTTTTAGGAGAGGCCAAGGCATCATTAAAATAAGCACAAGTACACTCAAGATGTTAAAGGTAGTCTCTAAAAGACCAGCCACAATGAAAGGTATAAAATATTTAATAAGAAATAATAAAATAGACAACATTTATTTATTTATTTATTACATTTGTTTACCAGGAAATTCTGACTGGACACATGTCCTTTTTCAGTGGAAGTCCAGGGCGAGAAGCTCCAAGTATACAAATAGTGTTACAGTAGTGATAAAATTACAGACCAATACAAATATACAAATAATATACAATAAGACATACAATACAATAACAATTCATAAAAATATGTAAAACAAACTAGATTATGTAAAGTTTGATGGTTAAGAGAAAACTTGTCATAAGATTGAAGAGTCAGAATGTAAATCTATAATGTACTGTAGCATATAGATAGGAGAGATTAAAATAATAGTAGAATGAGGATTTTTAGAAAGGAAAGGGGCATGAGCAGAGCCAGTATAATTTTAGATGAGACTTAATTTGAGAATACTAAATATCTAAGTACAATAAACACCAGAGTTTCAATCACAGGAGAAATAAAAATAACACAGTTGGACTGATTCAAACAGATGCAGAAAAACAATACTTAACTAATCTCACTGTATTTCCTGACTGTCGAAAGAATAACTGTACCCTAACTAACTTAATTAATACTGCAAGGCAAGATTAGATGCTGATATGCTTACTTCACCAAGGCAAGGTGATGAACTTCAAACTTCTAACTGAACTGAACTGAACTAACTGAACTGTATTAATTGTCATAGATTTTTATATCAAGTTCCAAAGAAAACAAAACAAAAGAAACTGCCATGAGAGTTCCATCTTCTCAGTGCTGGTTATAGAATGATATCACATTTGAGCACTTGACTCTGATACAATGCACAATATGAGCTTTGCTAAGATCTGTTGCAGTATCGAAAAGCTATAGAACAATTTTCAAAACCTTTTTCCCTTCCAGAATTCTTTGTTTAAACATATACATTTAATCAGTTTATAATAACACTGTTGATACATTTTTAACACAAGCATCTGTTCAAGTCAGTGTGATAGCCAAATAACACAAAATTGTTTACAAAACTCCATCTAACTATGCTGGCATATGTTACACATGTACTGCCCTAGTCTTCCTGGCACATATGGCAATACCTCACATAGTCATACCAGGGATTGTGTGATCTCAGAGTTGTTAGTATAAATAATTAAGAAGGGTCTGGGGGGTGCATGGGGAGATTGCCTTCCTGAAAAAAAATATCTTTTTCCTTTGTGTGCTCTGAAGTTAATTCTCAGAGCATGCACAGTCAGCTGTTGACATTGTGACCATTTGATGTAAAATATGATAATATGATATATATATATATATATATATATATATATATATATATATATATATATATATATATATATATATTTCAGTACCCACAGATAAGCAATACAACTGTTCCCTCATTAGAGTGAACAACAATAAAAGTAATCTGTCTGGTGCTATGATTCATAACATGTTGAGGAGCCTTAGGTCTCTTCATCCTAACAGGTACAAGTACATTCTGGTGGTTGTTCATGTAGGGGGTAAATTATAATGAGCATTTGTACAGAGGAAGATGCATACAAACATGGTGGATCTGTTAATCACATGCCTGAGGCATAGAAACCACTGCTCTTAAACAATGTTTTACCATCTGCAAAAGAAATGACTCACTTCAATCACAAAGTAATGGGCTTTGACAGTTGATAGGATAGATGGTGTCATTCTAAGTGGATCATGTTAGCGTGCGTATGGGAAACAATAGCTTTAAGCCTTACTATTAAGGCAGTGATGACATTCCCTATCTTCATGAAGGTTTTTCCTTACTGGCTAATATGTTTGCTACCACCACTGTATCTTTATAGGCAGAGTCCATCTCCTGGCCATCCCAACACAGTAAACTGTAACTGAAACTATATGAAGGTAGCTCTGCTTAAGGCTGAGTGTGTCTGTATTTCAGGTTTTAAATTTTACGACAACAGTACAAATTTTGAACAGCTTTCTTGATCAACATTATTGACATAGCACAGATGTACTTAGTGTGGTATAAACATTATTCCACTCACATACAGCTGTGAGGATATACTGCTTTCAGAGTAATGCAGAGCCTCTCAGAAGCTGTGGTGGATATCTAGATGAGTTTAGTCCAGTGTAAGGAAGCATTAGTATGCACCATGTGGCTTTTCTTTCAGAAATGCTAACCTGAAAGCATTTTTTAGCGTTTCCTCACAGTCTGTGAGGAAAGAATCCATTCAGACAAAAGCATTTTTTGTCACACACTGAGGTTAGAGAGTTAACACACTTGTAACATCTTAACTTTACCATCTTTGTTTACTAAGGAGAGCAGCTCATATAACCCTATATATGCCAGCAAGCATACCTCACTTAACACACAGAAAGAGTAACCACAGAGAAGGAGTCATATCTGCAGGAGACATCTGCACCTAAACTTACAGTGATATGCATGATACACATAGTAAGTGGCATGCAACCTTGAAAACTGGAGGAGATGGTAGTAAGGTGAGTACAAGCTAAACTACAGGCTAGACTAACACCATAGTCTTTTCCCAGCTGTGATATGGAGGCCTAGAAACCAGTCAAAGGTGTGCAAATCTGTCCTACTTACATCTACATTACCTGGGCATATGAGAATAGTATAGCAAATATAGGAAGGGGTGGGTCTAATGCTAAAACTCAAAACACTAAAATCCTTCTTGTTCTTTTATTTTTCCTCTTGTAAGCACTGTAGTGTTACTCCTTTAATTTCTATTTCCTTTTTAATTATGTTATTTCCTGTTACATCCCTTGCAATCCCAGGCTAATAAAAGTTCTGCATAATATGTCTCTTGGTATGCTTTATGCCCATATGACCTGCAAAAGGAATGTCATGGACTATGGCTAGAAGTGCCAAATGAAGGCTGTAAGCACTACCAACTGCTGTATTACCACACCCTCTAGCCCTCCCTCAGGGGTCCACTCCCTATACAGTAACCCTTTGTTCCAATATACAGACTTGTCTTTTCCATGAGAATCAGGTGCCTCCCCAAGCTACCTCCTTCATGCCTCTTAGTGTAAGGTCTGGGAAGTAAGCCTGTCTCAACTCTATCTTTGTGACCCTTCCCAGCTCCCTTTCCATGGGAAGTCTGGTATCCTCTGACAGTGGTGCCTCACTGTCAGCCTGGGTGCTCCCACTCATCTCTGCCCTTGCAGTCACTCTGTCTAAGGGAACATTAGTAACTAACAGCTGCTGTGGATCACCTCCAGGCTCACTGCTACAGGGTAGCTCCCTTCCTGAAGTAGCCACCTCACCATTCAATTCCTGGCTTCAGGTGTGGGGTCTGTCTGCGTCTTCCCCAGTCTACCAGACCCACATGCCTGTCTCCAATCCTGACTGCATGTAACTGCATGCACACAAGGTACTGCATTATCAAAGTCATTCCCTATCAAGATATCTGCATTGATATCCTTAAACACACCTACTTGCTTGCTTCCTTTTCCACACTCCCAGTTAAGTTAACCCTAGCCAAAGGCATTTGGAAGGGGACCTCTGAAAGTTCTGACTGGAGTGGACTACCCAAGCAAGTACTGCTCCTCTTTAACCACTGCAGGTTTTAAAATGGTTATGTCAGAGGCTGTGTCTCTCTTAGAAGTGGCCTGTTTTCCATCCACTACGATAGTATATAATCTCTGGTGATAGTTTGGTACCCCTGTTGTCTCCACACAACATGCCACTGGCATACTGTTATTCCCACTTGCTGACTCCCCCACCTTTTGTTCCCCATATTGTCTCTGTGGACATCTCTATGATACATGGCCCTACGGGTTACATTTAAAACATTTAACCTTTGATCCTGGCAGTGTACCTGAACTGGTGACTTCCTTTGTTACTGGTGGTCTCTGTTGGGGTGGTTTAGGCTGCCCACCATGGGTTCCTTTATATCCATGTACAGCACAGTGTACCCTTTTCCTGTGCAGTAATGCCTTGCTTGCTAAGCAAAGATCTGTGTTTTTCCCCAGCTCATCTTGGTCTGTCATCCAGATAATCATGTCCGCAGACAAAGTACTAAGTACTTGTTTCCTCAGCAAAAGGTCTGCCAGCCCTCAATAGTGGTGACCTGACACCTACTTACAAACCTATGAAAATAAGTGCATAACGCAGCAATATAATTACATAGACTTTCATCTGCTTTGCAACTATGCTTACGAAACTTTTTAATGTAAGTTTCAGGTGTTAACTTGAAACATTCAATAGACATTTCTTTACTTTATCATAGTTGAAACAATCAATATCAGAGAATTTAGAAACAGTAGTTACAGCTTTACCATGGAGTAAGTAGGCAAGGAACTGTACCCAGAGCCCTTGGTCAACATTATACAGTTTTCATACTGTTTCAAATATATGAATAAAACTTTCAAAATTATCACCCTCTATAAATTGTGAAAGAAATTTACTGACCTTTATTGCTTCTGGGGTTCAGTTATTCTCTTCCCCATTACCTCCATGACCCTGGCAAAGAGTCAGCATCTCCCTTTTATGTTGATGCTGCTTTGCATTTTCTACAGCCTTCAAATGCTGCAGTCTCTCTGCTGATTCAAATTCCATCTGCTTTTCCTGCCACTGCAACTCTGCTGATTCTAATTCCAAATATTTGGCCTCTAGTTCAAGTCCCTTTAACTATAGAAGGATTTTTAAATCTTCTGAGGAAAAGGTTAACTGTCCTGTTTCTGTGGGATGTACATCTCCATCATCAAACTGGTTGTCCTCCTGGTTGCTGGTCTGAGCTGCAACTAAGGTTGAAATAATTTCCTCTTTAGTCAGGGGTGTATACACCAGTCCTTTGGCTTCAAACACCTTGGTCAAATGGTTCTTTGTCAGCTTGCCTTAATCTTCTGCTGACATCTTTGCCTGACTAAACTAAACTAACAATAAATAAATAAATAAATAAACTAACAAATAAATAAAACAAAACAGTTGTGAAATGAAACTCTGCATGTTTACCTGGTGGCTGCTTGAGAGTACACCCACCTTCAGTAAAAACTGCCTAACGGCTACAGATGTTCAATTAATATCCACACTACTGCTCACCAATATGCAACATCCCCACTATGGGGCAGTCATTAAGGAGCCTGAATCTTCAACACTGGCACTGGAGAGGTAAGTTCACTTGGAATAAAAATAGATACAGCCAGAATTTCCAAATGAAGCTCTCTGCATCAAACACAATTTCCCTTAAGAGTACACAGGGAACACACTCAGTCCAGGGTCTGGATTTCTCCCACTGGCACAGCTATAGAGTTGAGACTTCAGCTGACTGTCCAAGCCAAGTTCTCCACTAATCTCTCTCTGTGGAACAAGTGCTTCATGTTTCTGTTCCAAGCAAGTGACATACACTCTTTGAGATTTGATTGTCACACACACACACACACACACACACACACACACACACACACACACACACACACACACACACACACACACACACACTCACATGCACACACACACTCACATGCACACACACACACACACACACACACACACACACACACACACACACACACACACACACACACACACACACACACACACACACACACACACTCACACACACACAAAAACACATTCCTGGGAAACTGGGAAAGGCTGGCACAGATTTTCTAGCTAAGCTCCCTCCCAGACTATAAGGTAGTTCACTACCACCAGACACACAAAACCAGACACTCTAAGGCTCTTGCATGGGTAATCAATTATACTGAGTGAAATTAATATTAATAAAATGGTGATGTTGAGCAAACAGCAAGGATTTCAGGAGTGGCCTCAGTGTCACTGAATAAATATAAGCACACTCAAAGATTAAAATATTCCCTAAAGGACGAGCTACAATGAAAGAGTAAAGATATTTACTAATAAATAATAAAAAGAAAATGAAAATACTATTACTATACTGTACTATAATCCTTCTATGTGGCACACCTCATCACGAAGGGCTTTTCATCCAGAAAAAAGGAGGTCATTGTCCCACTGTACTCATCCCTCATTAGACCCATTATAGAATACAACGCCCCATTTGGTATGTACCTCTCAAGACATCTGCAACAACTGGAAAGGCCTCAGAAATACCTCACTAAAAGAATCACAGGCCTAAAGCAGATGCCCTACGCTGACCGCCTTAAAAACCTCCAGCTATACTCTGTCGCATATCGTCTACTCAGAGGCGATCTCTGCTTAACATACAAGGCCATGTCAAACCCAGAGCTGTTGGACATGCTACACTTAAAGAAATCCCAATCCCTCAGAGCTACACGCTCAGGGATCTAAACCTTGTCATCACAATAAACAAAACATGCTGGAGGGATAGGTTCCTGACCCAGAGACTCCCCAGACTCTGGAATAGATTACCCATACATGTCAAGCAGAGTGCCTCTTTGGACCTCTTCAAGAGGAACCTTGACGATTGGATGGGAGAAAAGAAATTCACCCCAGGGATCACGTCAGTCACCCTGCTAGACAGGGGTCCAGGAAAGTAAATAATGTGGGAAGAAATAGCCAGGGAATTGTTATGGCTAGGCTTGTATAGGCCCTAGGGCTGATAGCCTAGTACCAACCTATGAACCTATGAACCTAAATATCTATTTACAATAAACGCCAAAGTTTCAAACACAGGAAATATTAAAATAACACAGATGAATAGATTCAGACAGATACAGAAAAACAGTACTTAACTAATCTGACTACATTTTCCCAAGTGGTCTAAAGAATTATTATTCTCTGGATACTTACTAGAGCAAGGCAAGATGAAGTAGGTGAGGGGTCCTTCCTTGTCACGTTACAAAATCAGACTGCTCTGAAACTTCAGTCTCAGCTAGTATTAAAACATTATTTTAGTGATGGATTACAAAATGACATCACATATATCTGGTCATCTGATTTTTGGTTCCCAAGCAACCCTCCCATTGCTAGAAACTGACAGGATTTAGCAAATATGTATGAATAATACACACACACACTCACACACACACACACACACACACACACACACACACACACACACACACACACACACACACACACACACACACACACACACAGCTGGCTAAGATTTGATAAAGCTTCTGGAATTCATAAAACTATTTTATAAATCTACCCTTCCAGTGTAGCAAATTAGTTCACTGCTAAAGACAATACAGAATGCTTTCTAGTAATTGTTTTCCAGGCATTTTGTCTCTGGCTGCAGTCAGAACTGTAAAATACAATCTTTGTGGCCTATGCCCAGTAATTTAATTTCAGAACACTTTTCAAAGTTGGCTCCAGTTGGGCTGTGATTAACCTCTTTTCAACAAGTATCCTGTGTTAAAATATATAGATTTAATTTAGTTACAATACAGCCAGAACTCACTGTTGATACATTTTTTCTACAGAAGCGTCTTTAAAAATACATTTTCAATACAATCATCTTCAGTTTGGTATACAAATGACATGTAATTCTTTACAAAATTCCAGCTTGCTGTGCTGGCATATGTCACTCATCCACTGCCCTACTTCTCCTGGCACAGCTGGCAATATCTCACATCATCACAGGGGCAATAAACATTAGGTCTGTAGCTGGTCCTGATGGTAAAAGTGGAGGGTTTTCGGTCTGCAATAATAAATCCTGCCTGTGCAATTTACTAAATTGCATGTGGGCTTTCTCTTTAGCAACTTTTGTCTCTGTAGAATCTTAGAATGTACAAACATAACTACTGTTGGTGTATAAATGTAAATAGAAATGTAACTTCTCTGTGTTTAACTGGAAGTTAAACACATAAACAATCCCAAAAGTGGACCACAATCCAAATTGTAGCTTGCTACAGATCCCCCATCATGCCCCAGGATTCCCACTCCTCATTTCTTGATACACTGAAAAATATTAGGGTACAACCTATCACCCTAATAATGGGCAATTTCAACTACCCCACCATTAACTGGGAAAACTACTCATGTACCAACTCTTGCGCTCAACATTTTCTGGACTTCATAAATTCCAGTGGGATCAACTTATCCACACCACCACCAGGGGCAGCAATATCCTAGACCTTGTAATTACCAACATGGGCAACCGGTGCTCCACACCAGAGGTTAATTCCTCGTTGGTCAGATCTGACCACAAGTTATCACCCTAGATATCCATATCCCCACCCCCCATTAGGGAAATCACCATAAAAAATCTCTCCAAAGCCAACTTCATGCTTCTCAAGACATAAGTGGCAAACTTCACGGCACCCATGCTGACGGACAATAGAGGTATGACTGCTGAATCCTACACAAATGCACTTTATAAGCACTTACACGAGTGCATGGATTGTGCAATCCCTAACAGAACCAAGATGCTATCCTCCAAAAAAGGAAGCCAATCTGGTGGTCGCCTGCCATAAACAAACTCTACAACAGAAGAAAGAAACTGTTACAAAAAGAATAAAATCCCATGATTGGAGGAACTCTCTGGTCAACCTCAGTAACAAGCTGAGATCTCTCATAAAATCCTCCAAAGCTAGTTATGAAAACAAAATTGCCACTGACTCTAAAGACAGCCACAAAGCATGCTATGGCTATGTCAAGAATCTCAATGGCAACACTCAGATCTGCTCTGAGATACAGCACAATGGCACTAAATATACAGAACCAACTGATATTGCCAACATCCTGGCAGGTAGGTTCAGTGCTAACTTTACCCCCCACCCCCCATCTCCTAAAGGGCCCATCTCTATACTGGATGAATGCAAAGTTCCTGTAATCATGGCTGCACAGGTAAAAAACACTCTCTCCAAAGCCAAGAACACAGCATCTATGGGACCAGACAATATCCCAGGCTGTGTTCTACATGAACTACAGAATGAACTGGTACCCCACCTAAGTACCATGTTCAGTCATAGCCTCACCTCAGGCTATGTGCCCACTGAATGGCGCACAGCAATGGTTATCCCACTCCACAAAGGGGGAGCCACCATGGACCCCATAAACTACCACCCCATTAGCCTGACTAGCGCGGTCTGCAAGGCTATATAATGTATCATCATGGAACTTATAAACAATGACATTGGTAATCTCCAAACTCTGAACCCCACCCAGTTCGGGTTTGTAAAGGGCAGATCATGTCTCCTAAAACTGATAGACTTCTTTGAAGCAGTCACCAAAGCTGTAGATGTGGGTAAGGTGGTTCATACAGCCTATCTAGATCTCGCCAAGGGTTTCAACACCATCCCCCACTCTGGAATTATAGATAAACTCACTAAACTAGGTACAAATCCCTATGTCACAAGATGGGTTGTTAACTGGCTTACTGACAGAACCCACACTGTGAAAGTAGCAGACTCCAAATCCAACTTCAGACCAGTGACAAGTGGAATACCATAGGGTTCAGTTCTTGGTCCTCTCCTGTTTGGTATCTACTTTTCTGAAGTACAGGCTAACACAGAAGGTTTTTGGCTAATGAAGTCCGCAGATGACTGCAAACTAGAAGCCATAATCAAAACTCCAAAAGATGTGGACATCCTACAAAGGGGCCTTGCTGTGACAGATGCCTGGTGTCAAAGCCATGGCCTCAAGCTCAATGCCAAAAAGTGCATTGTCATCCCTTTTGGTAAAAACTCTGTACCCATGAACTACCACATAGGCAGTAGTCTACTTAATATCGAAAGTGTGATAAGAGACCTTGGGATTCAATTGGACAGTAGTCTCTCCTTTGATAATCATATCATCACAGTAAAATCCTTCTACATGGCACACCTCATCACAAAAGGTTTCTCATCCAGAAAAAAAAGAGGTCATTGTTCCCCTGTACTCATCACTCATTAGACCCATTATAGAGTACAGCACCCCTTTTGGTATGTACCTCACAAGACATCGACAACAACTGGAAAAGACACAGAAATACCTCACAAAGAGGATTACTGGCCTCAAACAGATGCCCTATGCAGACCATCTAAAAAAACTGCAGCTTTACTCCATCGCATATCGCCTACTCAGAGGTGATCTCTGCCTAACATACAAAGCTATGTCAAACCCAGAGCTTTTGGATATGCTCCACTTAAGGAAATCCCAATCCATCCAAGTTACATGCTCTGGGGACCTAAACCTTATTGTCACAATAAAAAGAACATGCTGGAGGGATAGATTCCTGTCCCAGAGACTTCCCATACTCTGGAACAAACTACCTATCTATATCAAACAAAGCTCCTCATTAGCACTCTTCAAGAAAAATCTTGATGATTGGATTAGGGTTGCCACCTTTTCAAATGCCCAAAGTGGGACATTTTTGGTACAAATGTCAGATTTTGCAGGGTGAAACATACCCACGGCCAAAACAAAGGACAGAACTTCACTTTTTTGCCTAAATAACAGCTTATGCTTGTAGTATTTTAGTTGCTTATTCTGTTTCTTATAATATTTAGGTGTTTCAGATACAGAATAACTGTTTTATGCAACTATTACATAAAATATAGGAAATTATTTTGTCCTAAAATCTCAGGAGTTTTGTCATTTTTACAATTTTTTTGCAGGACACAACTGCCCAAAGAGGGACTGTCCCTCGCAAAGTGGGACGGGTGGTAACCCTAGATTGGATGGGAGATAGGAAATTCACCCCAGGGATCACTTCTGTGGCTCTGCTCGACAGTGGCACAGGAAAATAATTGTCTTGGGTGACAAAAGCCAGGGCACCTTTTGGCTAGGCTTATATAGGCCCTTGGGCCAATAGCCTAGTACCTACCTATGAACCTTTGAAGGTAGTATAATGCAATGTAAGCAAATGGAGCTTTTCTCCCCTGGCCTTTGCTGAAAATGCGTATTACCAAGCTGGACTTTCCCAGTAAACAAAGACAAATAAATTAAATTGCTCCATGCTTATGTTTTTGTTTTTTTTTTTAAATTCAAACAGCATTATAGCATGGCTATGTTCCAGGTACTTGGAAATCAACCCATGCAGTTCCAGTCCTAATGTGGGATGATATATCTGCTACTGAAAATTATAGACCCATTAGTCTTAGGTATATTGGACAAGTGCTTTAAGGACATTATTTCTGATTATATTACTGAGATGTTTTGTGATAAAAGCGATGTTACTCAGCATGCTTTCATGGCAGATAAACCCTTTCTTTCAAATGTATTACCTTTCTATCATAAAGTATGGGAGATTTAGGATGACAGTATGTCTGTGGATGTTGCATTTCATACAATGCCAAATGATAAGGTTATTTTATTGTTAAAAAATTTTGGTTTGCATAGTTATGTGGATCAATGGATAAAAAATAGGTTATTGGAGTGGAAGTTTAGTATTAAGTTTGGGTGACAACTATCTGAAGAGAAGGAGATTACCTTGGGTATACCACAGGGATGAGTGTTATGGCCTATTATTTTTGGTATATTTATGTCCAACTTCCTTAATGATGGTGGAAAATGGTTAAGTAAATATGTTGATTATGTTAAAGTTGGTTATACCATATGTAACATATTGGATCTAGGACTGTTGAATGAAAGTTCAACAGTCCGAATCCACTATCACCGAACACACTTTAATGAAAGCGCTTTCAACGAAAAAGCACTTTCGTTAAAGTGTGTTAAAAAAAAAAACATTACATTTATGTTTTTGCAGGGGGGCAAGCCTCCCCTGCATCCCCATCCTCCTTCTTTTATATTCTCACTCTGAGGTCGCACTACAGTGGGGAAAAGGGAATTTTCCCTTATTCCTACTGTAGTGCGATCTCCGCAACAGGCATACTTACGCGAAAGTGCTTCTTTGGTGAAAAGCACTTTCGCGTAAGTATGCCCGGCTATTTCACATTCAGTGAAACGGCCGCGCGAGCATTGGTCCTAGACCCATATATTACATTAGTTTGTGATACAAAGTTATCTGGATAATATACAGATATGGGCACCATCTAATGGTTTGAGGTTTAATATAAATACGACAAACATAATGCATTTAGGAGTGGCTAATGCACTGTATCCTTAAGTTTTGTTTAATTTGATGATTAAAGTGGTGGGAACTATTAAGGATCTGGGGTTAATAGTTAATAACATTTTATGTTTTGAGCCACAGCTGGTGAATATTATAAGGTCATGTTATTGTGAAATACATAATATTGTCAGGTCCTTTGATACCTAGGATAGGATTGTGTTATTGCCTCTGTATAAACATTAGTTAGACCAATAACTGAATATTATGGAACAATTTGTGTATTCAGTAATTAACAACTTAATAGACTGGTTCATAGGTTCATAGATTAGTACTAGACTAACTACCTTTGTGGGCCATTTTAAGCCTAGCCAATTACCCAATGTCAGAATCAAACCCTGCACCTTGTCTCTGCAAGGTGAACACCTTAACCATTACGCCGCCCCCCCCCCTGGTGTGAATTCTAAATAATTTTACTAGCAGATTTTTGGTTTGCAGGGGCTTAAATATGAAGAACAATTACAGTTTTTAAGCATTATACATTACTAAATATAGTTCGGTGCATAGGGATTTGATTATGGTATTTAAATCTTTAAAATAATTTAATTTTGGTGGTATGGTTGGTAATAATAGTTTGTGTCATTCATTTCATACCAGAAATAAAGATCTAATGATTGATTGCAAATCCAGTATAAATCCTTTTTGGAAGGATTCCTAGTTTGCAGAATAATATTCCACTAAAAATTAGTAAGTCAATTATTTCTTTTAGGAATAGGTTGAATGACTGGGTTGGCATTAGGGTTTTCAATCCAGTATATTCTAAATGCAAGTTCTTTGAAGGCCTTTTGAGACTTTGAACTTGTATATTGAATAATGAATGCTGATAACATTTTACTGGGTCCAGTGACTGCAATAATAAATACTGAATCAGACTAACATGTCAAATTCTTGAATCATAGAACCTCACTAAGCTACAGAGGTGATGTTCTTGTAATAGCACATGATACTTATAGCAGAATCTCAAAGTGTCTGCAGCTGCATGAGATAGACATGAACATACACAGGCTTGCAGTTAAATTTAAGCATATTGATAAATTTCTACACGTCTGAGGAAAGTGGTATAAGTGTGAGGATTTTGTTTACATACTGAAAGGTCCATATGTAAATAATGTGCTCAGTAGATCTGTGGAATGCAAGTTAAGCCAGCTTAATTTGGTTAGCTTCACTGTGTAACAATAAAGATATCAATATAGTCCTACACTGTCACTTATGCCTTGGCTACACCCAGATGAGCCCAATTTCCTATACTGTCAGCAGTGTGATGGAATGTGTAAATGATCCAATCAAATGGTGTGCTTCCATGGCCCAGTCATTAAAAAGAATTTCAATGTATGAATATGAGTTTATCTAATGCAGTTAAATGATGCAGTTATGAGAGGCTGTAGTTTATTCTTCCAGGTTAGGCTGGTTGGAGTCAAAGTGCTCTACACATTAGACCCTAGAGAAAAGCAAACAAACCTCACTATATCGACTAAAAGATTTTGATTTAAGAGACTTAACATTTGCTATAATTTCAGAACCATAAATATTTCAGGACAAAATGAGTAATCTGTTGAAAGGGCATGAAGGTGTTGTTGCTATATATAATGCATTTGTGTATGGTCCTGATAATGAAACACATGGTTTGAGACTGAGCCACTACTCCAACCTATTACGATCTCAACTTTGAAACTAAATAAAGACAAATGCTGTTCTGAAAAGTCTATGATCCAATATTTCTGTTGCAGTATTAGGTGCTAATGAAATCAAAACAGTGGCAAAAAAGTTCAGGGGAGAGGCAGAGCTAGAAAACTCGAACCTGTGAAATTGATTAATATATGATCTCTGGCATGAAAACCTTTTGGGCAGATTTGTACGAGATATGTCTGTGATGCTACATTCACTGAAAGACTTATTAAAGAAAGCTGAACTCCATTCATGGGTAGATGTTCAAGACCAGGCCTCCAGCAAAATCAAATACATGCTGATGATGGTTCCAGTGCTACTTTACCTACTATGAGATCACCAAATCTACAATTGTGCTGTTAGCTATGGCCAAGTTGCTGCATTACATTAAATGGAAAGACAAATATTACATCTTGCTGATCAGTGTTACAGAATGTTAGTAAATGCTGAAAAGAGATATACTCAGAAACAGAAACACATGCTTGTGAGTGCGCAGAAGTCTAAGAAGTCCTACAGATAAGTACTGAGGCTCTGTCTCCAGAATGACTACAAATCACTAGTCCCACTAATTCAGTCCTAAGATTAGGACAAATTACCACCATAAATTCAAAGGTTATTTAATTATTCATTTTATTTTGAATTTATTAACCTGGGAAGAGCATTAATTCCATAGGACCTATTACCGTCTCAGACCAGGGGTAAACACAATAGATATATAACATTATATACAGAGTAAATAACAAAATGCAATACACACACATACACATACACACACACACACACACACACACACACACACACACACACACACACACACACACACACACACACACACACACGTACACATATGTGTGTGTGTGTGTGTGTGTGTGTGTGTGTGTGTGTGTGTGTGTGTGTGTGTGTATGTGTGTGTATGTGTGTGTGTGTGTGTGTGAAGAATATTGTAGATGGTTTGAAGGAATAAAGACAATAGATACATGACATGTTATACAGAATGACAGACAAAACACAATATATACATGCCATTATATGCAGAGTAGATATTAGAGCTGATGTACTAAATCTCTTTGAAAATTAGAGTCAGAGCAAGCTTTGTAGAAAGAAGTAGGCTAGGAAGAGGTTAAGTCATATAAGCAAAGAAAGAAAGAGCAGTTGCATTTTCCTTGAGTCTTGCAATGTGCTTTAAATTTTGATCAGATAATGGGGTAAGAAGAATTATCTTTAAAAAGAGACGGTATAATTCCCAAAGTTTGAAATCAATGACTGAGAATGCATGGTTTGTTCCCGGAAGACTACTTTGGAGGTGGGAGGAGATGGAAGAGAGGATCTCTTGTAAGACAGGATATTGGAGCATCTCTGAATAGTTTGGAAGTTAGTGGGGGAAGGTCACATTCTCAAAAAGTTTAAACATCTGAGAGATAAGTAAAATGTAAACACATTGATTTACAGATAGCCAGTTAGCTGTTTCAAAGGTTTTGCAGTGGTGTTAATTTCTTTGGGGGAAACTGATAAATTTGCATATGGCATTTGAGATTGCTTGAATGGTGGCTGCATTTCTTTTAGAGGTTGTAGCAATCAGACAGAAGCCATATTCTGGCTGAACTAATAATAAACCATTATCTGTGGCATTTCTACAATGTTTGAAAATAAAGGGGGGAATCCAATAAACTCAGATTAGGAGACAGATGTTTTTTTATGTGCATGTAGCCCAGGTGGAGCTAGAAATTTAAGAAGGGGTCCAACTAAATCCCTAGGTCATTAGAACTATATAGATGTTCAAGAATTTGGAGAAATTTGGAGCTAGAAGTGAACTCTTGCCTACTACCAAAAAGTGTTGTTTTTGTTTGAGGAGTTAACCAATAATCTTTTAACATTGAACCACTGAATAAGGGCATGAAAACCAGCCTGAAGTTTGAGTTCAAGAGATGAGGCTGTAGTGGATTATGTTCATGTCTTCAGCATAAAGCAAGAGAAGAAGATAGGGTAAGTCAACAGGGAGCTTGTTTATGTAGAAAGAAAAGAAGAGAGTTGCCAGAATAGGTTATCGGGGATGCCTTTCTGCAGAGAGATTGATGGCGGTATTGATGAGTTGAAATTCACTGAGAAGAGGTTGCTGATGAGACTAAGACTTTTCAGTGCCCCAGCAATCCACATGCTTGGAAAACAATTGACTGTAGCATACAATATATTCTTAAATTGAATACATTACCTGATAAAGTCAGATATTAAAGCTGATTTTGTAGCATATGTTCAGATCATTATAACAAGTTCAACCAGTAACTGGAAAAAAGGTTAGAAAAGCTATAACAAGCTATTCAATATGACTATGAGTTATAAACTGTTATGAGATGTGTCAGGGATGGATGACCTAATTGCAGGACACAAACCAACAATCTGATGTATAAATACTAAACCATCGAAACACAATTGTCCAAACATGATGGTTTGCAACTGCACCAAGACAGAATTGCTGTACCATCTTTACAGCATGGTGAAGTGTTGAAGCAAATATGTAAAGGGCATCAAGGCCTTGCCAAGTATCATGAAACCGCCAGTCTGTCTGCATGGTAGCCCAACATCAACATGGACATTGAAAAGGTCATTTCAAAATGCTAGCTTTATATCAAACACATGCCATCACAGAAGAGAAAACCACTACTATCAATTCACTTACCACAGCATCCCTGGCAAAAAATAATTGATGACATGTATGTGTTTAAATGCAAGGGCTACTTAATGATAGTGGACTATTACTCTTGAGATAGACAGATAATATGTTTAACAACCTTGACCATCCTACATATTATTGCACAATTTAAAACTTTTATGCTATTACCAATGGCATCCTCATGAAACCGATTACAGACAACAGTTTACAGTTCATATCAACTGAGATCCAACAATTTAGTGAGGACTATTTTGATAAATATCACAACATTTTCTCACTATCTGCAGACTAACAGAGCTGCTGAAGGTGCAGTTCAAACTGTTTAAAAGATTCTTAGATAACCTTTTCCTCACAAAACTCTCATATCTTACATTGATACTCCACACTGTGCCACAGAACTAGGCTCTGTACAGACAATACTTGTGAGATAAATAAGAACCGAAATACCAATGCTGGCATCCACATATGAACCAAAAAATACTCCATAGCCATCCATAATGAGAAATGAACAAAAACAAAAGATTGCTATAATCAGTTGTATAACAGATATTTCACCTAATCTCTACCTGTCTTTCAACCATGCCAGCCTGTATGCTTTAACTATGAGGGAGAGAGAAGGTGGCAGATAGCAGATGTTAAAGTATAAAACATCAGAAAAACCAAAGTCATGCATAGTGAACAGTGAAGGTGGGGTTGGAGGTTGTCATAATGGTTAAAGAGTTTACTTCACAAACACAAAGTGCAAAGATTGATTCCATTCATCCATACGCAACCCTTTTTTCTGATTTTGCACATGAGGTCAGGGTGTCACTTCAACAGTGGCAATCATCTAGAGCCAAGGTTTGTACCACCTGGTGACTATCCCAGCTCTGGTAGTTCTTCCACATCACGTACTTGCATACATACTCACACCTATGTCCAATTAGACTGCCCATTCCATCTTATGCACGTCTCACCTTTGAAAGGAATTGGCTAAGCTTAAATGGCCTGCAAGGGTATCTAGCCTACTACCTACATATGAACCTATATATTGTCTGAATGTAAATGGAGACATACACAGACCCTTTCCCGAAGAGTGGCATTTTGAAAGTTATGTAGGATAAAGGTGGTCCAGTACCTTAGCTGATCATAGTAGCTTCTCCTCCATTGAATCCTCTACTACAGCATTTGAGATAAAGGAGGGTCTCCACCCAAAATGTGTTTCAAAAGTCTGAGTACTGCTGATCTGAATATGACTGTACCCAATTCTTATTAGACTTTTCTGATTAGAGACACTAGGCAAAATTGCAATTGCTTTACTTGGTTTCATAACATTGTTTTTTCATCTAGAATTTCCACTCATGTTTGAATTACTAGAAATGGTTAAGAAATTTATGTTCCATTGAGATATCATGATTGCAATTAAATGTAGTGGGGACATAAATGACTGACTGTTTTTCTCATATGTAAAAGTGATTGCATTACTTATGAATGTTGCTGTCTACCTCAAATGTTGCTATTTTATAACTAATTGCCAATTCAAAATGTGTAAAAAAGTTTTATAAAGCACATGTAGAATCCAGTAGCATTCAGGAATGTTAAAATGTGCATTGAGCACAGCCTAACTGTATACCTTAGCTTTAGAGTAAAAATTATGGTTATGTATTATAGAGCAGTATCTTTAAGAAGTAAGGTAACCCATAAGGCTCAGAGACTAGTCCCGCAGTTGGTCTAGACTATATGGAGAGTGATGATGCTGTTACTAACATTTCTGCTGTGTTACTATTTTACATTCATTTGAATTTGCTGTTATACTTTAAATGCTAGCACCTGCTTAGCTTATTCATGCTACCTAATAAGATGATGTAAGCTTTGGTATATTTTTGGCAACCACCAATATATCTGGCAGTATCTGCAAACCTTTGAAAATAAATCAGCCATCTTCATCTAAAGTGAATCCTGTATAATTAACTTTCTTACTGCCTGTAAAAAAATTTGGGGAACCATAGTTTGCTCTGCACCAGCAGTCACTAACAAAATAACTTCTCTATTATTCTCATGCAAATCAGAAAATGTTCAGCAGCATCTATTGGAAAAGGTACATTTTTTATCTGAAGGTATCACTCACAAAACATTTTGTTACATAATCCCAGAAAATATTCTATAAATAACCCTTTTTGTACATTATGAATTTATTGAGTTTATTTTAACCATTATTCACCTTTTGTTAAACCAACTACAGAAATAAAATATTGTCCCAGAACTCCATGTGTAATACAATGATGACAGCCATAGAAGATGCAGCCAGACTTTATTGCAAACTGATAACATGGAGATAAATACTTATTCAACAAATAAATAATAACATCAGTTCAATCATAAAGTAAGGCAGCTTGGATGACTGCTTACCTTAACACTTTACAGGAACCAAGCAAGAGAAAAATCAGTAATCAAACAGTAAATCTGCCAGTGAGGAGGAATATCTATCCCCCACCACCACATTAACTTCCAGCTAGCAGTACACCATCATTTTCCAAATACCAAAACAACTTCCCCTTCTTGAGTGGTATAGGTCACCACTCACTTTGACTGAGCTACTGGAAGGAAGGGAGGGAAAAGCAGGATTCCCCTCCTTTAAGGAAGGATCATTCTTCTGCCATATAATTCCAAAACCATGCAGGTGCAGGATAGGAAGTATATTTCTGAACTCAGTGCCAAAGAGACTTGTGAGTTCAAATCTAGCTAATATATATCCACTCCCAACCTTGCCACCTGACTTGCTGTCCTAAGCTTCTTTACCTAACCAGTCTCTATTCTCTACACTTCACACAACTCCCTACTACGCACCATCTCCAGTACACATTAAAACTAAACTGACAAGCAATATCTAAAAGGCCAGCTGTTATCTCCCCCCACTCCACTTATAATATGTGATCAAGTACAAAAAAGTCTGCATACAAACATTATTAGTCCTTGAACCCCATACATGAGACAAAGACGACAGTTGATGTGATCAGACTATTGCACACTGATAACATGTACTGTATGTACATACTTTTTCAACAAGGCAATGATCAATCAATTCAACTATAAAGCAGAGGCAGCATGGCAGAACTCTCAGCTTAATCAATTACAGAACTAAGCAAGAAAAAACATCAACCAAACACTAAATTTGGGATAGCAGAAAAATGTTCAGCACCCCCATTAACTTCCACATAGCAACAACACACCATCTCTCTCTCACCACATGCCAAAACAAAACAAAAGCCCTCACAGATGAGTGTAGACCACCACTCACTCTGAGTGCACTACTGGAATAAAGAGAGAGACAAGAAGGACCCCATCCCTTTATAGAAAGATCCTTCTTCCACACATGAGGCTGCCAAAGTAGCCTGTTTGCCTTTCCTTCCAGTGAATGTAAAATAAATCCTAAGCCACCATATCCTTCAAAACCAGGAAAGGTGGACTTTAAATAGGTCCAGAACTATGTCACTGAGGTAAACCACAAGGGGTCCTTGTCACCAAAAATCCCCTTGTTAAAGCACTGAGAAAACTAAAGCTGACATAACTCATGGTACCGTAAGACTGATATATTTCCAGGCAGTCTCCACTGCCTTACCACTGATGGCAGACCTGCAAACTATCTCCCCTATTAATTGTTTATTTGTCCATTCATTTGACAGTGAGATTAAGTTTGATAATGAGCCACCCAAAGTAGAGCAGCAGTTTGATGAAAGCTTAGGAATAGTCTTCTGTGCATCTGCATAAAATGAAATGAATGATGAGGTCAAGTGACCAGCATCTGTTTGATTTGGCTTGAGACATGTAAAAGGTTATGACATTCTTGAGAGCTGTTGAGTAAGATCTTTTGGTGTTATCACCCCATCACCTACTAAGATGTATATCATAATTCCTCTTCAATTAGCTATTGGTGTGGTATCGGAGGGGAAACTACTGCTCCTCAGGAGCCAATGAGCAGAACCTGTGAAACGTTAGAGGTGACAAACTGGTCAGCAATCACATTAATCCTGCCAAGGATATATTTGACAGAAAACAATCAGTTAATCTTTAATCGCATCAGCACTATTTGCCTTAATACATATTGAATTCTGTGTGAATGTGATGTTCTGCTGTTTAAGATGTGCACTACTGCTTGGTTGACACAACTGAATATGATTCTTATGTTCAGAAGTTCATTTTGCACCACCACCCAAAGGGAAATAGCTCAAAAAATGTTATGTCTTTTAATGTAGTACCTGACCAAGAGATCAGCCAAGATAAAGTAAACTATTTTCTTCCAAAGTATCTGCCCATGTCCAACCGTGCATTGGCATCTGTAAAAAGTTGCAAGATGTCTACGGATACCCAATCATTTTGCCAAAAATATACACTCATTGCACTGGTGTAGAAATACTTTACATAAATTCAAATAAATTTTAACTCTCTTTGAGAGATGGACTCATTGGTGTTTCTCTTTCTTTCCTTTTATCAAGTCTGCTAAAGCTCTTACAAATGTTCTGCATAGATGAATTGCCCTATATGCAAAATTTAGTGAATCTATGAGGGACATGGCCTGCCTTATTGTGGACTTCTTCCTGGCTAAGCATCACCCCAGTTCAGAATTCAACTTGTTAACTTTCTCTGCTGGTATCATAAAAGGCCTTGTCAAAGATGTCAGTTGCTATACCTGAAAAGGAAAGAGTTTTCGAAGGGCACACTAACTCATCTGCAGCTAAGTGAATCCCTAAGCATTTACAAAGGGCCATGAATGCCTCCATGCCTAGTTTTGTGTTTTCATCACCTTCTCCTATGATGAGAAAACCACCTAAAGAGTGTATTGTTGGTGCACCAGAAATGTCACACTCCCATCATTGAATATAGCACAAGCCATGGAGCAATCCATTGGCATAACTACATTGAAAAAAAAAATGTAATCTTGGGCAGTCAGTGCTTTTAATCTGTAACAGTCTAAATAATCTTCATTGTGAATAAAATGGTTGATTGACAGGCTTGATGGGTGTAAAAGATGACAAATCAGCCCAAATTGACCTTCTTTTTTCTTGGGTATCAATTCTAATGGGAGAAATCAAAAACTGGTCCCAGGAGCAAGAGGGAAAAGGGATGATAACTCTACCAGTCAGACTTGATCCTGAAAAATCTTCTCAGTGATGTCATCCTTGCCAAGGCTGGATTTCAAATTTTTGACTAATTTGTTGTTGAAAGGGGGTGTGAATTGGAGTGACAAACCCTCTGCAAAACACTGAATTAGCATATCTGCAGACACTATTTGGGGTGTTCCTCTAAAGCTGCCCTTAAGTCTACTTTCTTAATAGGAAAATGAATTGCCACAAGCACTTCGTTGCTGGTTACTACCTTTTAAATCATGAAAGGAACCTCTCCCCTGACCTGAAGGAATCTGCTTAGCATCTATTGCTAGGGACTGAATGATTAGTCTGGCTTAATTTTTGCCAGCAGTTAAATGCTGGATGTGATTTATTACTGTGTGAATAAATGTTTACAAAATAGCAGTCTGCTCAGAGACAATGTCCACTGCTGAATGTCCAACAAGATTATGGTCCCTGATTTCCTAGTAAAGGCTTAGGGTGGTTAACTTCAGTTTTATCAAACATCACACTTAACCAAGTGTCTGTATAACTTTGATCCCTTCTGATTTTCTTGTTTAAAGCTTTGAGCTTCCTAAACTTTGTCATAGACCAACCAAGCCAGTAAGAAATAAATTGTAAAGACAGGGACTTGTCCTTTTCTATCAGGACAGCTGCATATACAAGGAAACCTACTGACCAATTGTCCCAATTTTTAATATGTTTTTGTTGCTATTAGTTTTGACTAATACCACTAGGGCCACCAGTGAATTCTTATCACCTGATTTTTCTGCTTCAACTAATGTTTGGATGCCACCTGTATCTATTAATTCAAATATATCAATGTATTCCATTTATATCATCTCTTTGACTTGTTTTGGAATACGAGCTAGCAAATGGGATTCTCCAAAGCTACTGCCACCACCATGTAAGGCATTCTGCTTAAACTGGCTGTACATCAGGAATACAAAAGGAGGGCAGCCTATCTTCTCTGCACTTCTTTCCATCTGATCACATTGAGTAGGAGAAGTATTTTGTTGTGAGGCTGACCCCAGTCTATCATTAATCTCCAACTGTTCCAATGTCAGATCTTTATCCCTAAATGCCTCAAATGACCCAAAACCTTTTTCTCTCACTAGATCAAATAATCTCCCTCTGGTGGCAACTGATTAGGTCTAAAAATTAATTTAAATACCCACTTGTGATTGGCTATCTAGAATTCTTGTTTCACTTTCCCTTATTAGTTCATTAACTGCAGCCTCCTCCCTAGAAGATAGCAAGCATCTTTCATTTTCAGTTTGCATGTCTGAGACATTCCTTGCAATGTTCTATGGCATTTTTTACTCTTTTTAGCTGTAGTCTATGAAGTTTGAGGAGTTTCTAGATTTGCTGCTTCCCAACCTGTTTTGAAACATGCATGGATATTTGCTTCTTCCAACTTAAACTCTTAAAAAGTTGTTCTGCTTCAGCTGAATTTTTGCGAACCCGACCTTTATTTAATTGAAGAAGTGCTGATGGACCAGTAGGGCAAACAGAACAATATTTCAACAAAATTATATTTCCCAGCTCAGTAAACAAAATAAGATGTTTCTAAAATCGCCATATCATGACTGAAAATACTTAAAACTTTTTTGTATAAACTTAAGGCCCTGCCAAATATTATTTTTATTTATCTGTAATGCTAAGCTTCTCTTAGTGGAATAGATATATTTTCTTTTTTTTTAATTTTTTTTATATTATAAATATAAAAAATATTAACTAATTGAATTTAGTAAGCAATCAACTTCAGGGGTGTTTTGATGGCATCTTGCCTCGATACAGTTCAAATGATGGATAATTTATAAACATTTTTAATAGGAAGCATTTTACTTGTTCCTATATTATTCTCATTATTTCTTTATTTTTATATGGTAATATTTTGAATAGTTATGGGTATTGAGGTCAGGAAGAGTAACCCTTGAGACATGATGTGTTGTTATGCAGGAACCTCGATGTTCAAACTCATTGCCTAATTGCAGAGTGATATATTCCAAGCAGCTGCATTTTTGTTGTGGTAGAAGATGAAGCAAGCACCAAGCTGATGACCTCTACCACTGCTTGATTTTTTTTTTTAGTATCATTATTTAATTATTTGATTTTAAGGGGAGAAACTGGAGACATGTCCAGTGCCTCAAGTGCATGAGGTAAACAGTTAACCATTTTATCACTTCTCCAACTTTGGACTGGTAAATGGAGATGTGACATAGATAAATATTGGTTAACTGACTTGAGATGATTTGTGTAAGTTATTTATTTATTTGAAATTTGTTAACTAGGTTGGTCTGGCTGGGCAGCTGCCCTTTTTCAGCAGAGACCCGAGGAGAAAAGCACCATTACAGAAATAAATTTTTACAATCTATAAAGAATTTACACATATAATCAAAACAGCCTTTGAACATAACAATTAAGAAAAGCACCATAATAGCAAAGAATGTTTAAAATCAATAAAGTATTTACACATACAATCAAAACAGCATTTAAACATACAATCAAGAGGAGGTAAAAGCAGCAAAAATAGATTGCATTTTTTACAATGTATGAAGAGGAGAAAAAAAAAATAAACTTAGAAATTTACTAATATGTGCCTTAGAAACACAGGATGAATGTTGAAAATCAATTAATTGTAATGGGAATTTACTAACCTATGCATAAGTGTAGTGAAGTGTACAGGTGTCAGAGTGAGAGATCCAGGCAATGGAGTGAAAGGAAGAGAAGGGGTATGGAATGAAAGAGGAGGTATAGTGTGAATATTGGAATATAGTGGAAGGGAAAGGTCACAGAGCTGGAGAGTCTGGAAATACAGATGTTAATAGGAGTCAGTGAGAGATAGTAGCAGAAAGGGGAGGCAGAGGCAAAGTAGGATGGGATGGAGAAAAGTGGGGGGTGAGTAAGGCAGAATAGGCGGGATTCAAGTAGCATCTCTATTGGGGCAGTTCCTTTATAGACAGTTTGATGTTTGCCAAGTTTTAGATAGTTATGATGTAGAGAGGGAGTTGGTTCCAAAAGGAGCTAACTGAGTGTCTATATAGCATTTTTCCTATGGCTTTATTAGGTTTGATGATTTGAAGGAAGTGCTGGTCAGCGCTACGAAGTTCCCGATTAGGGACATAAGGAGAGATAATGGTTGCTAGAGATAGAAAGACAGTGGGTTGATGGAGGATAGTATGTGTAAGATGGAGTTGAGGTAGGAGGAGTTGATTATGGAGTTCTAACTAGTGGAGTTTTTGCAAGGAGAGGCAGTGTTGTGAGTAATAGGGAAGGTAAGCGGCAAATCTTGTGATTTTGTTGTAGGTTGGTACAAGTTTGGTTGACCAGTTTTTTTGGAGGTTAGTGAAGATTGGTGTGGCATAT
>NC_056733.1:1723435001-1723442501 GCF_019279795.1 Protopterus annectens | reverse complement strand
ATTACATCTTCTGTACTTAATGGATTACCACCTATGTGGTAATTTGTGGGCACTTTGTTTTTGCCAAAGGGGATGACTATACACTTTTTGGTGTTTAGCTTGAGGCCATGCCTCTGGCACCAGTTGTCTGTTTCTATGAGGCCCTTTTGGAGGATGCTTGCGTCGGCTGGAGAGTCAATTATGGCACCCAGTTTGCAGTCATCTGTGAACTTGGTCAGCCACAGTCCTTCCATGTTGGCCTGTACCTCTGAGAAATATATACCGAACAAGAGAGGTCCCAGGACTGAGGCTTGTGGGATGCCACTTGTAACTGGTTTGGAGTCTGACATGGCTCCAGCAATTCTAACCATGTGGGTTCTGTCCTTGAGCCAGTTTGCAACCCATCTAGTGACATAGGGGTTTATATTGCGAGGTCCAGGTAGGCTGTGTGGACCACCTTCCCCTCGTCAATGGCGTTGGTGACTGTTTCAAAGAAATCAACCAGTTTTAAGAGGCAGGATCTGCCCTTAACAAAGCCAAACTGGGTAGGATCCAGTGTCTGTAGGTCAGGCTTATGGGGCGATAGTTTCCAGGATCCGTTGAGGCACCACCTTTGTGGAGAGGGATGACAGTTGCTGTACGCCACTCTTTGGGTACATATCCTGTTGTAAGGCTGAGATTGAACAGTAGTTTTATGTTTGGGTTTAGCTCTTCATGGAGTTCATGTAGGACGCAGCCCCGGACACCGTCTGGTCCCATTGATGCTGTTTTTTGCTTTGGAGAGGGTGGCTCTTACCTGAGCATCTGAGATGTCAGGGGGGGCAGCACTCTGCTGGGATAGATATTTGCCCTTTTGGTGGGGGGGGGGGGTTTGCGCTGAACCTGTCAGCTAGGATGTTGGCAATGTCTGTGGGTTTGGTGTATTTTTTGTAATTTTGGACTAATTCTGAGCATATCTGGGAATTACCACCCAGGTTCCTAACATAACTATAGAAAGCCTTGTGATTATCCTTAGTGTCATGTGCAATTTTTCTCTCGAAGCTGGCCTTAGACGATTTTATGAGTGCCCGTAGTTTTTTGCTAATACTGATCAGAGATGCCTTCCCTTTTTGGAATTTTGCTCTATCATTTAGTAGCTTCCTCCTTCTATTGTATAGTTTGTTTATGGCTGGGGTCCACCAGATAGGATGTCTGCCTTTGGAGGATTGGGTCTTGGTTTTATTTGGGATCGCATGATCCATGCATTCCTGAAGGTGTTCATAGAATGCATTTATAAAGGATTCTACGGTCTGGGCCGTATTTTCCACAGGCCCGGGGGCTTTGAAGGATTCCACCTCGGTTTTGAGGAGTGTGAAATTTGCTTTATAGAAGTTTTTCACTGTGGTTTTCTGGGCAGGGGGTGGTGTCGGGATGTGAATATCCAGTGAGATTAGTTCATGGTCTGATCTTACCAGTGAGGGATACACTTCTGGTCTGGAGCATAGAGTCCCCATGTTGGTGATGATCAGGTCCAGTATGTTTTCCCCTCTTTTGGGAGTGGTAACAAGTTGTTCCATAGCATTTGAGTTTATAAATTCTAGGAACCTTTGGGCTAGGGTGTTGGAGCTAGAGTAATGCTCCCAGTCTATGTTTGGGTAGTTGAAGTCGCCCAATATAATGGTGTTTGGAGAGACCTTCATATTTTCCAGTGTTCTCAGGAAGGCTGAGTGGGGTTCCTGGGTTAGGGAGGGTGGTCTGTAGCAGGCAATAAACTGGAAGGCAGTTTTACCCACTGTTAGTTGCACATGGATAGTCTCTGATGCTTCGTGCTGTGCCACCAACCTGGAGGTGTGGGTATCTTTGATGAATATTGATACTCCCCCTCCTTTTGTGGGTCGGTCCAAGTTTTGGGCCCGAAAAGCATGGTATGAGGTATAACCTGGTAGTGCTGGGGTGCTCTCGGGAGCCTTAAACCAGGTTTCTGTTACTGCACAGATATCGATGTTCTCCATGCTAAGGAGAGTTTCGAGTGCGTGCATCTTGAGAGCTCCTCTGTGTCTCTTTTCATGTAGTCCAGGGAGGTACATCTCAGGTCATTCACACCAGCATGGACAATGACTGAGTCATATTTGTACTTGCCTTGGGGTGACCTGAGTGCTTGTGTTATGTGGCGGATCCTAGCGCCCGACAGGCAGCTCACCATGACCTTCTCCTTGTTCAGCCTAGTGAGTGGGACATCAGTGTGCCTGATGATAGAGTCACCTATTACAAGTGTATCAGGTGTGTTGTTTAGCCTTAAGGGCTGTGACTGTTTGGCACACTGGCTTTGTGAGCTATGTGTTGCACGTGTTTTGTTTTGGGGTAGCAGTTGCTTGGGTGTCTGCTTTGGAGGTCTCTGCTGCTTAGGCAGATTTTTATTTAGAGCATTCGAGTATGTTTTTGTCTGTTTATGTGTTTTGTTTGCTGTCGTGGTAGGTTTATGTGAGACTGGAATTGTACTGAGTGTGGTTTCCTTCTCCTTTTGACTGATTACGCCAGTACTGAGTTGAGAGAGCTTAGCCTCCAGTTTGGCTGTATGGATGCATCTCTCACATGTGTTGGAATTTGTTGGGAGGAGGAGAGGGTTGTCTGTGTACATGAGGCAGTTGTAACATTGCCTCAAGATTCCCAGATTCACCAGCTGGACCGTAGAGAAGATTGACAACTTACCTTTGGACATGCTAGAATAGTACTGGGAATTCCTTTATAATTGAAAAAAAAGGGCCAATGGGGAACAAGGTACTCAAGAGAACTTTGTGAGAGTGCAGTGCTTTTAATTTTTTAGTGCTGACTTATATAATTGCTTTAGTGAGCAAGTGCCTTTAGTGAGCAAATGCCAGGTAACTTAAATGCAAAAACGACAAACAGTAACTTTCTTTTAAGTGAAACAAGGAAATGAGTACAGTAAGCAATGCAGATATCAATAGGGATTCACAGAAGCACTGAAAAGCCGCATTTTAGGTGGTATTAGCATTTCAGTGAAATAACAAGCAAACAAACAACAAGCATACAAACAGAGCTAGATTCATCTGGCCTGGATGTAGTCTATGCTACAGCAAACAAGGTGTACCAATTTCAGTAAGAAACAGTTGAAACATGCAGGCACTATAAGCCTTTAACCAGAAATTCCCAGCTCAGAAGGGCAGAGTCCAGCCTCTCCTCCCACAAGAGTGCAGACCATGAACCTTCTTAATGTAAAATAACTGTCCTGAAGCCCAAGTGCTTAAACCAGAACTAATACACTTTTAGAATAACAGACACTGAGCCCTCAATCAGCAGTTCCCAACTTAGAAGGATGTAAGCTACCTGTCCTGCCACCACAGTGCAGGCCACAAAACTTCCTAATGTAAAACAACTGGTCTGAAGCCCAAGTGCTTAATCCAAAAGACTTAGAATGATAGCTACACTTTAATCAAGTTACTACCAAGCAGTAATAAATACAATTGAATACTTTGAAGAATGCCTGGATTAGTGCTCAAGGTATACAAACAAAGCTAGATTCAGCAGGCCTGGATCTAGTCTACGCTACAGCAAACAAGGTGTACCAATTTCAGTAAGAAGCAGTTCAGATATGCAGGCACTATAAGCCTTTAACCAGAAATTCCCAGCTCAGAAGGGCAGAGACCAGCCTCTCCTCCCACAATAGTGCAGACCACGAACCATTTTAATGTAAAATAACTGGCCTGAAGCCCAAGTGCTTAAACTAAAAGGCTTAGAATGAGTTACACCAAGAAGTAATAAATACAACTGAGTACTTTTAAGATGACGCAAAAGCAAAATAAAGTGGGAAGAAACACAAATACAGTAAAAGCAGATGTTTTTTTTTTTCAGTAAAGTAGCAAAAACAGTAGGAAAACAATTCACATGCAGTGCAAGCTGGCACACTTGAGTATGTAGCAATATTAGTCCACACACAGTTTGAAAAAATGTAATTAAATTAAAAAGGACTAAAAGCAAGTGCAGAAAGGGTTTATTAGGTAGAATGCGGTAGAGATGGGACTGGGGGAGTGTCCTAGATCAAATCTACAGTGGGGCGGGCACTGCAAAAGCCACCAAATTTAAACTACAACCAAGAACAGGGAGGGGGGTGGGGAAGACAGTTTCAACAGAGCTAGATATGAAGAATCACAGTCCAAATTATAAAACCACAAAAAGTGCAGAAAATATATTTAAATCAGCTTATGTCCAGTTGATGCATGCAGACAAATATCAGTAGCCAGCAACTCGATTTAAAATGATTACTAGAAATGTAACCAACACAGGTTTTAATGTTATCAGAAACCCCCCAAGCTAATTAACACTTAAAGGAATTTCAAAGCAGTCTAACAACTACTGCAGAGCTTCAGAGACACACACAAGACAGTTTCAACAGAGCTAGATATGAAGAATCACAGTCCAAATTATAAAACCACAAAAAGTGCAGAAAATATACTTAAATCAGCTTATGTCCAGTTGATGCATGCAGACAAATATCAGTAGCCAGCAACTCGATTTAAAATGATTACTAGAAGTGTAACCAACACAGATTTTAATGTTAGCAGAAACCCCCCAAGCTAATAAACACTTAAAGGAATTTCAAAGCAGTCTAACAACTACTGCAGAGCTTCAGAGACACACACAAGACAGTTTCATCAGAGCTAGATATGAGGAATCACAGTCCAAATTATAAAACCACAAAAAGTGCAGAAAATATACTTAAATCAGCTTATGTCCAGTTGATGTATGCAGACAATTCTCAGTAGCCAGCAACTCGATTTAAAAGTACACTAGAATTACCTGATATAGGTTTAGCTGAAAAAAGAGGTAAAATCTGAGGTAATGCAGTACAAACTTTCTTAGCAAACCTTCTACTAACCAGGACTTGATTGATCTCATGCGTAACACCTGAACCATGGCTAAGTTGTCTGAGTGAAGCATCACTGTCCTATTTCTCAGCTACTATTACCACACAATTGTAACTGCCAAAATCAGCATGTGTTCTAAGAAGGTAATGTCTCTCCTCCAATCTGCAAGCCGGTTCGCAAGCCACCTCTCAGCAAATCATTCACTCTTGAAAACAGCCCCTAAACCTAGACTTCCAATAGCACTGGAGTACAACTGCATCTCCAAAGAGAACTCCCATTCCCTTTGCTAAAAGTACAATCCATCAAACTGTTGGATAAAGTCCACCTAAATGGCCATATTCCCCTTGATCAATTCTGATCAAATGCTACTTTCTTATCTTTCGCCTGAATAAATTAGCCAGGAACCAGTTAAACACTCTCCTAAGACCTACAGACACTGTCACAGGGCCTTTAGCCTGGCATGCAAATGTTAACAGTCCAAGTACTTTCATTATCTTTGTAGCATTTGGGTTAACATAAATTCCATTTGTCAGTAAACTTGTCCAACTTTTCTTGAGGTGAAACTTATCCACAGCTGCATCAACTTCACACACTGGAAAGGTTAACCTTTTGGCAGGTCCCTCCTCTTTACCCTCCAATAGGTTACACTGAATTCCTTGCACAACTGAAAAAAAATACTCCACCCCTCTAACTACTCGTTCCTTTCTTTTTCTCTCTCCCATTAACTCAAAGTCATCCAGATAGTGCCTAGCCTTCAAATCATGGGCACATGTCTGCTTAAGTCAATGTAATGTTTTACTGAATTTCTCAAAGATGGTGATGGCCACAGTATGGGCCATCAGTATGATTTTGACAAAGTAAAACTACCACTCCCAGGTGTATGTCTTTCTAATGACCAGCAGTCAAAATGCTGACTCAATGTCAAGCTTCATCATCCATGGGTCAGTGAAGCTCCAAACTACTAAAACCACGTCATCCAATGAAGCACGTTGTATCTTGATGTCTTATTAGTTAAGATTACTATTACTTGTGCTCCCTTAGGGAAAGAATGAGGCAACATTCGACTGTCATCTTTCTTTAGGACCATGCCCAGTGGTGAAGTAATAGAAAACATGAATGGAGGGTACAGAAGAGGCACCAAGTCCTGACCAACCTGTACTTCCTTGTCTAAAAATGATTGAGCTATGTCATTTCTGCCCTTGATTTACTTCAGAGTACTACCTTGCAACCCACTACCCTTGATTTAATTAAAAAACCTAGACTGAAACTCTGTAGTAAAATCCAGACTGCCTCTTCATCTGTGTACTCTCACAAAAGCTGTGCTGATATCAACAGTCTAATGGAATTAAAAGGCTGATCTCCTGACCCTCTCATGTAAAGGGAGTATTATGTCTACCTCCCCGACCCCCCCTATCCCTTATCAACATCGTCCCAGGACCACCTAGCTTACTAATGTTACGAGTGCTCACGGTTCCACTTTCCTTGTGCCAGGACCTCACTGTATCATGGGAACTCCCAAAGACAAAGCACATATGCCAGCTTGCACACTGGCTACCTTATAGATAGGTCTTACAGTGGAGTAAGTTGTTAACCTTGAGAGCAAATCTTTTGTAATTGGAGCAGGATTTTAACAGAGTAAGTCACTTACACCAAGAGCATGTCTTTTGGAAGCTGACCCTTGACATCTCAGAGGCACAAACTGAAAGACTATACTGTCTTCCCACTGCCACTAATTAAAAGTCAGGACTGAATTACAGGCCATGATGCTCTGAGTCACAACCATTAATCAGGAAAAACAGTGTGCCATTTTGAGGAATAGAGGAAAATAAGTAAAATATAATTTTTTGGCTCAGGATAGTCAAACGAGATAAAAAATAAAACATCTTTAGAGAATATTTACAGATGAGTAAGCAGCAAACTTCTGAGAAATGGGATGAAACTGAAATACCGAGAGAAATGCAGACACAAGTGGAACTTATACAATTCTCCTAGGCAGTACCAGGAAACTATGGCTGAACAACACTGGTAGTGCCAATGTACTGTGTATACCACATCTGGCATAAAGTGCTACCAGCAGCAGTCAATGCCAACTTTAGTTTATTACTCAATAATGTGTTTTTCAATGATAAAAATAATTCAGTAAAGAATCTCTGCCTAGGTGTTGAATGGTATAACACCAAATCATATCATCTCAGTCGCATTACCAATTTCTAACTCTTTGTCCCATTAAATATTCTACTCCTTCAGCAACACAGTTTTCATGCATGATACATAACACCATTGCAACTTTAAGAAGACAAATTACAATTAAACAATTACAGAATCATTTATAATTGTTAATAGCAATCTTAGAGCCTTGTGTTAGTGCAGCCCTTTAAAAATAAACAATAAAATAAGCAGCATGCCTATGTCAGAACAAATAAGCTGTTGAACTTTGGGAACTGTAGAAAATCATCATCTGCCCTTTCTCACTGCTTTCCTTGTAATTGAGCAGATTGGATAGCATGGACAGAAGAGCAGAGTTGTACTTGCTGGGTAGAGTATGCAGACAGATCAGAGATACAGGCACTGGTGTACCCTCTGCACTATAACTGGCTTTTTGTTCTGCAACAAACATTAAGTGAGTCTTACTTTTGCTATTCAGCAGGAATTCATTACT
>NC_056733.1:1723232501-1723432501 GCF_019279795.1 Protopterus annectens | reverse complement strand
CATCAATCCTGATGTCTTGCTGTCTGCTGAAAGTTACAAAAGTTATTAAACTTAACCTATTGATGCTGAAAAGATCTCAGAAGCCATACATATGGGAGTAGAAGTCGGAGGCATAGGTAGCAACCTGAGCAATGGGATCCTTCAGAAAAGATTTGCAAGCAGAATTTATTCAAGTCATCAAGTAACTGAAGATTTGCTTTTGAGAAGTCCCTAAATATAAAGCTATTTACTGGGGAAGTGCCACTAATTTTGAAGGAAAAGGTGACTAAATTATGATCTAGCTTAACAAGACATGGTATATAAGGAGACATGTAAGAAGTGACCACATTTGTGTAGTCCAGATCAAGTTCATAGTTCATAGATTAGTTCATAGATTAGTCCTAGGCCAACTGCACGTGTGCCATTTTAAGCCTAGCCAATTAATCCTTGTGAGAATCAAACCCTGTACCTTGTGTGTGAAAGGTAAATACCTTAACCATTATGCCAACCTCCCTCCCTAAAATGGAGGTGGCCCCACCAGATTTGACCTCCTGGGTCCTATCGGAGAGACAGTTGGCTATCAAGAGGGTGATAAAAAGGTTTATGCCTAAATTAGTGAGCTTCTCTATAATGACTGAGTAGGGTATTGTATCAGAAGCACTGGCCAAATCAAGGTAAGCTGTGGGCACAGTCTCACCTTTCCTTTTTTTTTCACAGGCGACGTGCAGGCTCTGCTCCGTCAGTCACATGTTTCATTTGGGGTATCGGATTGTCATTACGGCAACCGGAAGTACACTTTCAACAGCTTAGAGGGCCTCCTTTGTATTCAGCTGCTGCCTGTGTGTCTGGTTAGAGCTGCTGTGCCAAGGATATTCAGGTCCCTAGTAGGACTGTTTTCTATTTGTGAAAAAAAGTTAGCATTTATGTCAAGGAAGTGCATAACATGCTAACCATTTGTAGTGTAAGCAAGCCACTTTATTGATAGTTAGTTGAAGTCTCCTAATACAAAGGTTGTGGGTTTAATGAGAATTTCAGCTAATGTGTTAAAATAACTATCCTGTTCTGTAAGGGCACAGAAGGTGTTATATAGCTAGCTGCAACAATTAATTGTATGCTTTTAAACAAAATTGGCATTGCTACTAGATAAACACAAGGTGTGCATTTTGATAGGAAAATCAAAACATGAAATATTTGTAGTTTATGTTTTTGCTGAATTCTTATTGAATTTGAAAACACTGTTAATATAACATAGGTTCATAGGTTCATACTAAGCTATCTGCCCTAGGGCATTTATAAGCCTAGCCAGAATGTGTTTGGCTTTCGCCACCCATTTTAAATTTATTTTGCTATGCCCTTTTTCGAGGTTAGTATATTGTGCCTCTGTCTAACAGTGACACAGAAGTGATACCCAGGGTAAACCTATGATCTCCCATCCACTCATCAAGATTCCTCTTGAAGAGAGTCAATGAGGGACTCTGCCTAACCTGGACTGGGATTTTATTCCAGAGTGAAGGGAGCCTCTGGGTTATGAATCTGTCCCTCCAGCATGTCCTAATTATTTCAGTGCTGAGGTTCAAGTCTCTCGAGTGCGTAGCTTGATGGGATTTGGATTTTCTGAGGTGCAGCATGTCCATTATTTCTGGGTTTGACATGGCTTTATATGTCAGGCACAGATCGCCTCTGAACAGGCGGTATGCCACTGAGTAGAGCTGGAGTTTCTTTAACCGGGCAGCATATGGCATCTGTTTGAGCCCATTGATCCTCTTGGTGAGGTACTTTTGGGGTCTTTCCAGTTGCTGCAGGAGTCTGGTAAGGTACATTCCAAAAGGGGCATTATACTCAATTATGGGCCTGATGAGGGATGAGTAAAGAGGCACGATGACCTCCCCTGATCTAGATGTGAATCCCTTCATGATTAGGTGGGCTATATAAAATGTTTTTCTAACCACTTTGGCCAAGTGGTTGTCAAATGAGAGATTGCTATCAACTTGGGTCCCCAGGTCCCTAATTACTTCTTCTGTACTTAACGGATTACCACCTATGTGGTAATTTGTGGGCACTTTGTTTTTGCCAAAGGGGATGACTATACACTTTTTGGCATTTAGCTTGAGGCCATGGCTCTGGCACCAGTTGTCTGTTTCTATGAGGCCCTTTTGGAGGATGCCTGTGTCGGCTGGAGAGTTGATTATGGCGCCCAGTTTGCAGTCATCTGCGAACTTGGTCAGCCACAGTCCTTCCATGTTGGCCTGTACCTCCGAGAAATATATACTGAACAAGAGAGGTCCCAGGACTGAGCCTTGTGGGACACCACTTGTAACTGGTTTGGAGTCTGACATGGCTCCAGCAATTCTAACCATGTTGGTTCTGTCCTTGAGCCAGTTTGCAATCCATCTAGTGAAATAGGGGTTTATATTTAAGCTGGTGAGCTTATCTATAATGCCCGAGTGGGGTATTGTATCGAAGGCTTTTGCGAGGTCCAGGTAGGCTGTGTGGACCACGTTCCCCTCGTCAGTGGCCTTGGTGACTGTTTCAAAGAAATCAACCAGGTTTAAGAGGCAAGATCTGCTCTTAACAAAGCCTAACTGGGTAGGATCCAGTGTCTGTAGGTCCCCAATATCTTTATTTATGAGGTCCATGATGATCCTTTCCATAGCTTTGCAGACCAAGCTAGTCAGGCTTATGGGGCAATAGTTTCCAGGATCCGTTGAGGCACCACCTTTATGGAGAGGGACCACTGTTGCTGTACGCCACTCTTTGGGCACATATCCTGTAGTAAAGCTGAGATTGAACAGTAGTTTTATGTTTGGGTTTAGCTCTTCTTGGAGTTCATGTAGGACGCAGCCCGGGACACCGTCTGGTCCCATTGATGCTGTGTTTTTTGCTTTGGAGAGGGCAGCTCTTACCTGAGCATCTGCGATGTCAGGGGGGCAGCACTCTGCTGGGATAGATATTTGCCCTTTTGGTGGGGAGGGGGAGGGAGAAGTTTGCGCTAAACCTGTCAGCTAGGATGTTGGCAATGTCTGTGGGTTCAGTGTATTTTTTGTCATTTTGGACTAATTCTCAGCATATCTGGGAATTACCACCCAGGTTCCTAACATAACTAAAGAAAGCCTTGTGATGATCCATAGTGTCCTGTGCAATTTTTCTCTCGAAACTGGCCTTAGACAATTTTATGAGTGCCCGTAGTTTTTTGCTAATACTGATCAGAGATGCCTTCCATTTTTGGCATTTTGCTCTATCATTTAGTAGCTTCCTCCTCCTATTGTATAGTTTGTTTATGGCTGGGGTCCACCAGACAGGACGTCTGCCTTTGGAGGATTGGGTCTTAATTTTATTTGGGATCGCATGATCCATGCATTCCTGAAGGTGTTCATAGAATGCATTTATAAAGGATTCTGCGGTCTGGGCCGTATTTTCCACAGGCCCGGGGGCTTTGAAGGATTCCACCTCAGTTTTGAGGAGTGTGAAATTTGCTTAAGAGAAGTTTTTCACTGTGGTTTTCTGGGCAGGGGGTGGGGTCGGGATGTGAATATCCAGTGAGATTAGTTTATGGTCTGATCTTACCAGTGAGGGATACACTTCTGGTCTGGAGCATAGAGTCCCCATGTTGGTGATGATCAGGTCCAGTATTATTTCCCCTCTTGTGGGAGTGGTAACAAGTTGTTCCATAGCATTTGAGTTTATAAGTTCTAGGAACCTTTGGGCTAGGGTGATGGAGCTAGAGTAATGCTCCCAGTCTATGTTTGGGTAGGTGAAGTCGCCCAATATATTTTCCAGTGTTCTCAGAAAGGCCGAGTGGGGTTCCTGGGTTTGGCAGGGTGGTCTGTAGCAGTCTATAAACTGGAAGGCAGTTTTACCCACTGTTAGTTGCACATGGATAGTCTCTGATGCTTCATGCTTTGCCACCAACCTGGAGGTGTGGGTATCTTTGATGAATATCGATACTCCCCCTCCTTTTGTGGTTTGGTCCAAGTTTTGGGGCTGAAAAGCATGGTATGAGGTATAACCTGGTAGTGCTGGGGTGCTCTCGGGAGCCCTGAACCAGGTTTCTGTTACTGCACAGATATCGATGTTCTCCATGCTAAGGAGAGTTTCGAGTGCATGCATCTTGAGGTTTAGACTTCTGGCATTGAGTAGCATTGCTCTTAGTTTCTTATCCCTTGTGATACCTATGGAGGTGGGTTTGTCTTTTGAGCCTTGCCTAAAAAAGGCACTATCGGGGTAGCAAGAGCCTTTGCCAATATCCGAAAGCCCAGGGGTGACAGGTGCAAGCCGTCCCTAGCGAAGCATCATGGCTTGTCGAGCATATCATCCCAATCTGACAGGCATTGGATCCCCTTTGAATGACACCAGTAGTTAAGCCAATTGTTGAAATTGATCATCTTGTCTTCATATTGTGGCATCATTCTTGGTGAGGGTAAGATGCTACTCAAGGTCAGGGTCATACCGGCCTGGGCTACATGCTCAGAGAGCTCCTTTATGTCTCTTTTCATGTAGTTCAGGGAGGTACGTCTCAGGTCATTCACGCCAGCATGTACAATGACTGAGTCATATTTGTACTTGCCTTGGAGTGACCTGAGTGCTTGTGTTATGTGGCGGATCCTAGTACCCGACAGGCTGCTCACCATGACCCTCTCCTTGTTCAGCCTGATGAGTGGGACGTCAGTGTGCCTGACGATAGAGTCACCTATTACAAGTGTATCAGGTGTGTTGTTTAGTCTTAAGGGCTGTGACTGTTCGGCACACTGGCTTTGTGAGATATGTGTTGCACGTGTTTTGTTTTGGGGTAGCGGTTGCTTGGATGTCTGCTTTGGAGGTCTCTGCTGCTTAGGCAGATCTTTATTTAGAGCCTCCAAGTATGTTTTTGTGTGATTATGTGTTTGGTTTGCTGTCGTGGTAGGTCTATGTGAGACTGGAATTGTAGTGAGTGTGGTTTCCTTCTCCTCCTGACTGGTTATGCCAGTACTGAGTTGAGAGAGCTTAGCCTCCAGTTTGGCTATATGGTTGCATCTCTCACATGTGTTTGAATTTGTTGGGAGGAGGAGAGGGTTGTCTGTGTACATGAGGCAGTTGTAACATTGCCTCAAGATTCCCAGATTTACCAGCTGGACCGGAGAGGAGATTGACAACTGAACTTTGGACATGCTAGAATAATTTTGGGAATTCCTTAATAATTGAAAACAAGGGCCAGTGGGGAGTGAGGGTGTAGTGCTTTTTAATTTTTAGTGCTGACATATAATTGCTTTAGCGAGCAAGTGCCAGGTAACTTAAGTGCAATGTGTTACAGGTAACTTAAATGCAAAAACGACAAACAGTAACTTTCTTTCAAGTGAAACAAGGAAATAAGTACAGTAAGCAATGCAGATATCACTAGTGATCCACAGAAGCGCTGAGAAGCTGCGTATTAGGTGGAATTAGTGTTCCAGAGAAATAACAAGCAAACAAACAACAAGCATATAAACAAAGCTAGCTTCAGCAGGCCTGGATCTAATCTATGCTACAGCAAACAAGGTGTACCAATTTCAGTAAGATACAGTTCAAATATTCAGGCACTATAAACCTTTAACCAGAAATTCCCAGCTCAGAAGGGCAGAGTCCAGCCTCTTCTCCCACAAGAGTGCAGACCACGAACCTTCTTAATGTAAAATAACTGGCATGAAAGCCCAAGTGCTTAAACCAGAATTAATACACTTTTAGAATAACAGACACTGAGCCCTCAATCAGCAGTTCCCAACCTAGAAGGATGTAAGCTAGCTGTTCTGTCACTACAGTGCAGACCACAAACCCTCTTTGTAAAATAACTGGCCTGAAGCCCAAGTGCTTAAACCAGAACTAATACACTTTAAGAATAACAGACACTGGGCTCTCAATCAGCAGTTCCCAACTTAGAAGGATGAAAGCTACCTGTCCTGCCACCACAGTGCATGCCACAAACCTTCCTAATGTAAAACAACTGGTCTGAAGCCCAAGTGCTTAATCCAAAAGACTTAGAATGATAGTTACACTTTAATCAAGTTACTACCAAGCAGTAATAAATACAATTGAATACTTTAGAGAATGCCTGGATTAGTGCTCAAGTTACACAAACAAAGCTAGATCCAGCAGGCCCGAATCCGGTCTATGCCACAGCAAACAAGGCGCACCAACTTCAGTAAGAAGCAGTTCAGATATACATGCACTATAAGCCTTTAACCAGAAATTCCCAGCTCAGAAGGGCAGAGTCCAGCCTCTCCTCCCACAAGAGTGCAGAGCACAAACCCTCTTAATGTAAAATAACTGGCCTGAAAGCCCAAGTGCTTAAACCAGAATTAATACACTTTTAGAATAACAGACATTGAGCCCTCAATCAGCAGTTCCCAACCTAGAAGGATGTAAGCTACCTGTTCTGTCACTACAGTGCAGACCACAAACCCTCTCAGTGCAAAACAACTGGTCCGAAGCCCAAGTGTTTAAACCAAAAGGCTTAGATTGAGTTACACCAAGCAGTAATAAATACAATTGAGTACTTTTAAGATGATGCAAAAGTAAAATAAAGTAGGTAGAAACACAAGTACAGTAAAAGCAGATGAATTTTTTTTTTCTGAACAAGTGCTGAGATCAAAGAAACAGATTTGAGTGCTGTATGCAGTATGCACATAGTGTACATAGTTCTTTTTAGGTTTATTTACTTAGTTTATTGAAATTATTTGAGATTATAATTGTAGTGGTATGTTGTTGGCTATATAAAGGATCTATGGAAGTAATAATATGGAATTAAACCAATAGTAATTAAATATTTATGAATTGCTGCATATATTTGAAATGTTATAAACATATATGGGGAAAATGACAGGCAATGTAGCTTTGCATCTGAGTATTCCAGATGTCACTAGGATGCATTGGCAGCTGCTCCATAACTTTTCTTTCACCTGTATAAAACAGACTGCAGGAGCATGTAAGGACATAAATAATTTGTTCAGGAACACAACAGAACTGTCAGAATGATTCTTGCGCACTTAATTTCATCCAAACATTGTGCTATAAACTGTTAAACCAGAACATCTTCCACAGGGGAAAGTTTTCTAAAAAAATAGATGGATGAATAAGTGACATACCTACAAAACTGTCAAATGGCCCAAATCAGAATATCTTCTATACTTCTACCATTATAGTAAGAAACAATAGAAGAAATTATCTTTTTTTCTTCATTGATTATTCTTATTTTCTTAATTTATATCCAGCCATTGTCGCTTTCGTGTTGGTACGTGAATAAACGAGTCTTTGTGGGTTCTGTTTAAGCAACTTTTAAACAGTATTCTTACTTATGAGAATATGCAAACAGACTTACTAAAAATCTAACACACTGGGTTTATTTTTCTTGTATTGTATACCTCTAAAAATGTATTTGTCTTGCATATCTACTTCAATTTGTATTGTGTAAAAACTTTCTTGTCTTTCAAAGTTAAGCTGATTATGTAAAAATTTCTGTGATTGTATGGAGTTTTTCTCCCCGGGCCTCCAATGAAAATGGGTTATTGGCCCAGTGGACTTTCCCAGTTAACAAATGTCAATAAATAAATAAATAATAATAAATAATTATTCTATACAAACACATCACTGTAGAGGCTTATTGACTATGGCTAAGTAACTTATATACAAACTAACTACTGCAATCATATATGCTCACTCACTAACTGCTTCTTCAAAATGGCACTAGGGATTGCACTTGTCTGGAATTTATATGTTCACGCACATCCTTGCATGCTTCCTAAAGACATAGCACACACACATTACACTCCTATCTACATCCTCCATCTTTGAGAACTAGATCATGCAATTTGCCGTGAGATATTTTGCATGCAGAAATCACAACTAATCTAGAGACATGCATTATACAATACTAAGTACACATACATATACAATCAAGTCCACATTGCTGTGTATTACACACAAGGCTTAAAACTCATCTATATCGTGTGACATAAAATTGAGAATCAGTTTTAGCAACTAACAGTCTCTACAAAATGGTTGACCTGCAGAATATTTGAATTACTCTCTGTGAATTACCATATAGGTGGCAGTACACTAAACACCAAAAGTGTGATAAGAGACTTAGGGACACAGGTGGACAGTGGTCTCACCTTCAATAACCACATCGCCACAACAGTCAGAAAATCCTTCTATGTGGCACACCTCATCACTAAGGGATTTTCATCCAGAAAAAAGGAGGTCATTGTCCCACTGTACTAATCCCTCATTAGACCCATTATAGAATACAATGCCCCGTTTGGTATGTACCTCTTAAGACATCTGCAACAACTGGAAAGGCCACAGAAATACCTCACTAAAAGAATCACAGGCCTACAGCAGATGCCCTACGCTGACCGCCTTAAAAAACTCCAGCTATACTCTGTCACATATCGTCTACTCAGAGGCGATCTCTGCTTAACATACAAGGCCATGTCAAACCCAGAGCTGTTGGACATGCTACACTTAAAGAAATCCCAATCCCTCAGAGCCACACGCTCCAGGGATCTAAACCTTGTCATCACAATAAACAAAACATGCTGGAGGGATAGGTTCCTGACCCAGAGACTCCCCAAACTCTGGAATAGATTGCCCATACATGTCAAGCACAATGCCTCTTTGGCCCTCTTCAAAAGGAACCTTGACGATTGGATGGGAGAAAGGAAATTCACCCCAGGGATCACGTCAGTCACCCTGCTAGACTTCTAGGTGATCTGGATAAAGTATCAGCCAGGTAAAACAATTTACCATTAGTGTAGACCATTTTGAAATTGTACTTTTGCAATTTGATCATCATTCTTTACAATCTCGCTAGAGCATAATGCATATATTTCTTTAGAATAGTAACTAGAGGCTGATAATCAGTTTCAATTTGAATAACTTAACCACAAATATAATCATGAAACTTGGAGCATGCAAAAACTATTGCTAGAAGCTGTTTCTCATTTTGAGGATAATGCATCTCAGTTTGAGTAAGTGTCCTAGATGCATAGCGTACTGGTCTGCCCTCTTAAAGAATAATTGCACCAAGACCAAAATTAGAAGCATTACAAGATAGGACAATTGATTTATTCACATTGTAGTACCTTAAAGTGGGGGAGGGGTCACAATTTTCTGTTTAAGGTCATCAAATGCCTTCTGATGATGTTGTAACCATGACCATACAATATTTTATTGTGTTAGCTCTCTTAACGGTGCTGTCAGTTCATTGAAATCTGGTATAAACTTGCCAAAATAGTTGACAATGCCCAGTAAGTGCTGTAAATTTGCACCATATCTGGTGCTGACATCTCTAAAATAGCTATTTGTTTGGTTGGGTCAGGTTTTAAGCCTGTACTTGTAAATAAATGTCCTACGTAGTTTACTTCTGGAAGTCTGAATTTGCACTTCAGAAGAATGAGCTTCAAATTTACTTCACATTCTCTATCTAGAACTTTCTTGAGGTTTCTGTCATGCTATTCTTCACCATTGTCTCCAACTAGTAGACCATCTACTATTATGGCACAAGGAGAACCTGAAAAAATTTTTTCCATTCCACAATGAAAAACTTCACTTGCAGAGTTTATTCCAAATGGCATCCTTAGAAATCTGTATCTGCCAAACGCGGTACTAAAATTAGTTAGAAATGAAGATTTCTGATCAAGCATCACTTGCCAACATGAACTCTTTGCATAAAAACAGAAAATACAGTGGCATTTGGTATTAGGGCTGCGACTTCCTCAACTGTGTGCATTGGATGATATGACCTTTTTAATGCTTTGTTCAAATATCTAGGGTCAATGCATATTCTGAATTCATCTGAGCCTTTTTTGTGAGCTGCTACCATGGACAACACCCATTCAGTTGATTCTGTGACTGGACAAATCACACCTTGCTGCACCCTCTTATCCAGCTGAGCTTTGACTTTATCTTGCATAGCAATTGGAACTCTTTTTGCTGGTTTGACAATTGGAGTGACCTTGAGGTTTAATTTTATAGAACACACAAATGGACGTTTGTCCAACTTGTCATCAAAAACATCAGCATACTTTAAGAAAATGGCTTCTGCAAAACTTGAACTTGGAACTGCACTCACATGATGAACTTCTTTAGCAAAAGAAAGCAGATTAATTTTAAAACTATCTTTGAGACCTCGTAAAGATTGCACTTTCCATCAGGCTACATAGAATAATAAGTTGTAACAGTTCTCAGCCAAATAACATGAAGTATTACTGAACCTTTGGTGTGAATTTCTTCACCTCCATATGCAGCAAGTCTCGCACTGCTGGTCACATTGAGTTCTCATCATCATTCACACTTTTGCAAATGTATCTGCTGATATAACATTGCACTTTGATCTAGTGTCTACTTTGAGTTCTGTGGATTTCTCATTGATCCAAACTGTGCAAAGCACTTCACTCCTTGTCAATAAGTTTACAGTGTCAGCTCTTTCTCCCAGAACTGATAACACCATCTATGTAGAAAGCAAATTGTTTTGGCTCTACTTGATCAACTTGTTTTCTTACATGACCTTTCTTTACAACTGTGTGAGGTTTATTTGACTTGCAAACCTTTGGAAAGTGGTTCCATTTCTTACACTTATGGCACTGCTGACCATATACTAAACAATTCTCTCTTTTAGACACTTGGTTTGCACCACAATTTCAACAGTTAACAATAAAGCTAGACTTGGGTTTTGCTGACTCACACTTGTATGGCACTGAGATGGGGTGGAGCTTACACTTCTCCTAGAACTTTCTGGAAAACTCAGCACCTTCTTTGGAATTCCTATGGTTGCTCTTTCTTAGGCATATTTATGCTTGCAAAGTGTTGCATACAGTCTACGTTTTCTGTGGAGCTTACTGAAGCGATGCTTGTCACTTGTAAGCATGTAAGTGTGCCTTTCTGTCACTTCATGGACCTGACAAATCCCTATTGCTTTACTAAATGCCAGATCACTGTCACATAGCAAAATCTTCCTCATTGCAGCAGTATTATTGTCACATACAAGTCCATCCTTTATCAGCTCATTTTTCATGTCACCAAACGAACATGTTTTGGCCTTGTTCCTCAAGTCACTTATGTAAGCTGCAAATGTTTCCCCTGGTTTCTGATTTGTTGTGTTGAACAAATGCCTCTCTAATGTAATGTTCATCTGGGGGGGGGGGGTTCCTCATTTCTCTGAACTTATGCTTTAAACACTCTGGGTCTTCTCTGGATTCAGCTTGCACAACAATATGGCGGTCTACACCTTCTCTTTCATACACTACTGGTGCATATACAAATGATCGCTCTCTTTCTATAGCCTCGGATCTTGCTAGATTTAGAAAAATAAATGCACTTGTGCATGCATCTCTATCTAATAAGCTGCTTCTTTAAAAATATCATACCCAGTTCAAATATTCTCCAGGTCTGTGCCATAGTCTGGTCAAACACAAGTGGCTGTGGTTTTCAAAATCCATCTGCCATATTTGCACATATCAGCGAAGGGTCTTGCAAATACTACAAATACAAACACACACATATATTCATGCATTAGTAATTGGCATGAACACTCAGTTTGGGTAATGCTCTTCTGCTTGATATCTGCACTTTCTTTCTTTATGCTTAAAGGTATTGTGTGAATGAATAACCACGTAGTGCTTTCAATTAACTGGACTTTGTAAAATGAACCTCTCGGGCTTCTCAATACTTTATTGCACTTTGGAAAATACCTTTTTAAATTACTTAATGCTTCACTGTGCTTTATGAAATAGCTTTTTTAAGTTTCTCGATGCTTTATTGTACATTGTGAAATAACTGTACTTTGCTAAATACATTTTTGCTTTCTCTCTGCTTTATGAAACGCAGCGGAATAGCTTTTCAACTTATTTACTGCTTTACGGAGCTTAATGGAATACTTTCTCAAACCTTGCAATGCTTTTATGAAATTTTCAATAGGTAAAAGCAGAAATGCTAAAATCATTGGCTTTCAGACTTGGTAAAGGCTAAAATGCTAAAGTAGTTGCTTGGAAGGCATGCATGGAACAGTCATGCATTACCACTTATTAAAGTAATTTTTTTAAGAAACATTCAAGAACTTTGCAATGCAACTGAGCAATTCATGAGCATTGTAATACTCTTGTAATCTTTTGTAAGATTCATCTTTCTTTAATACAAGAAACTTGTTAAGCAATTGCACAATGCAAATAATCAGATTTTTGGTTGCCCAAATTTAATGTCTTTTGAGGTATGTGCACTTTGTAAATGGCAATGCAATACACTGAAATGTTCCCAAAATGGCGGCGCCTTGCCTGGCCATTCTTTATAGTACAAGAAGCATTCTGTAATGGCGGCACTTTGTGAACAGCATACCCAGCACAAGGACCTTTCTACAAATAACCATGCTTCAATTGAATTACACAAGATATTGTAGTTGCACTTTACACACAGTGAACTCTTTGAAACACATGCACAGTAATAAGCACACACTGCAACACTTTTACACACTCTAAAATATTTTGAATGACTTTAATTACATTTTTGATACCAAACGAAGTCAGTTATGCCCAAACACAGCACTTTGCCCAAAATAGCAAATGCCTTGCTTTATTTTTACCTACTGTGCCCCTCTTATTTTCTTATTATTATTCTTTGTACTCGTTTTACTCTAAACATGCCCAGCTATGCCTTAAACACACTCTTTTTGCCTTAAACATGCTCATTTTATACTTTAGCATGCTTGTTTCATACTTTAATATGTTTATTTTATCTTTAAACACATTTATTTCATCAAACACTTTTATCTTAAACATTTTCTTTAGTTAACAAACTTTTTTGAGCTTAAAGCTTGCCTGATAATGTGGTTTATGCCTTGTAATGCCTTTTCTTGCCTCTTTGTATTGCGTAAATATTTTCTTTTGCTTTTCATTACCTTTGATGCCTTCTGGTCATGTTCGCACTGTTTTCTCTTGGTTTTACCTTCACTGTTGCCTTCACGTCTCATGGCTCCAAATGTTTTGTCCTTTTCCATCCCACTTATGACACCATGTCCCTTTTATGTTAGTATGTGAATAAACGAGTCTTAGTGGGTTCTGTTTAAGCAGCTTTATTCTATACAAACACATTGCTGTAAAGCTTATTTGACTATGACTAAGTAACTTCTATACAAACTAACTGCTGTGGTCATACATGCTTACACATTGGCTGTTTCTTCAAAATGGCACTAGGGATTGCATGTGTCTGTAATTTATACGTGCATGCACAGCCTCACATGCTTTTTAAAGATATAGTGCACACACGCTACACTCTGATCTACAGCCATCATTCTTAAATATTGGGCTAATGTCATAAAGTAGAACCAGGTGACCCAGTTTTGATTAGCATCTCTGGTATATGAGACTCCTGCAAGGGAGGATGGGCATGTCTATCTGGAGGGGATAGATACTCAAGCACAGGGCATGTCCATCTGGGGGGCTGGGATAGGTGCTTATGTACAGGACACATAGCATGCTCATCAAGGGTGGGGGGTGGGATAGGTGCTCATGCACAGGGCACACAGCACAGTTGAACTTCCCTAGTACAGGCTGGGAAATCCACAGTTGGCATGCTACCTGAAAGTGGATGGGACTAAGAGCCATTTAGCCCGTGCATAAGTAGGTAAATGGAATAGTGAGGAAGATATTCCAATGGCAGCAATATGACCTGGACTTAGGATGCCTTGATCTCATCACTGGTCTCAACCACTGTCCAGGATGAGTCAGGAAAGTAATGTTGACTCAGCAATCAAAAAGAGATACGGGGGTTCCTGTGATGGTCAGCTGTGTGGAAGGAAAAAAAGAATGCAAAAAGTTGATCCTTTTGTACCATCTTACCTATGTTCTTAATGCATGTTTTGATATTCTTCTCCTAACCTTGCTTACAACTTTTTAAAGAAAAAGTGTGCATCCTGCCGCAAAATATGCCTCTCTGTTTGCATTCAACCTTCATCTTCACTGCTTCCCCTTTTTGTTATTTGTGTATTTCTCCTTGTTTTTCAAATTTACCCACTAATGCATCCATAGTTTCCAAGCTGTTATGCAGGTATGGTCATTATGGGATATATCTCTCTCTCTGAAACACCTCACACATTAGTTTAATTGCATCTGAATAGAAGTGTATTTAATCTTGTTTTTTTTGAGTAGTGCATGTTCACCTTATATTGCCAGTAGAACAGTTTCACTCACTTTTGATATATTTTAATATCCCTACATGCTAAAATTTGTACACACACATTACGCACAGTGGTGCACGTTATGGGCATCACAGTCAACAGTAATTACATTTTGTGTTTATATTGTTTATATGACATATATGTCATTATATGCCATGTTCAATCCTTCATAATCACCTGTGTCTGCTTTACTACAGTGTTTGCTGGATTTGGAATGTTGTATATACAGTACACAATGATATCCCATGGGGCATCAATGTATCTGTGTGACTTTTGCACAGAAAATCTGCTGTCATTATATGCATACATACTATACTGCCATGGTAAGGTGTACTAGAATAGGCCTTTTTGCACTATACATCCAGGTATATTGTTATCATTATGATGGTATAGCCACTGATTTTTTTTTTCTTTTTGTAAATGTCTATTTTCTATACACTGCTGTGGAGCTTTTCTCCCCAGGTCTCCACTGAAAACGGATCAATGACCCAGTGGACTTTCCCGGTAAACAAATGTCAATAAATAATAAATAAAATAATTATTTTTAAATATTTTCACATCATTATACTTCTAGTTCTGTACAAAGCACATGACATGTAAATCATTTGTTTTTTGTTAAACATCATATCTATTGAATACTGTACAGATGTGAATACATTACACATCGGGTAGACATATAAATGCAGGATATAATTAACAAACAGACCCTCCTTATTCCAATTAACACACAAGAACTAAATTAGTATGACAACACTAGTAACTGCCTTGTTAATTATAAAAGATTAGTGGGTATAGATGGGTAAGCCATCCTCCTGTAAACCCACATAACAGTTGCTTGTGAAGGTATTTTAAACATTGTGAGCATTCTAAATAATTATAACTTGACTATTCTGTTTAAAATTTACCATTATTTCAATTCTAGTGTAAACTGATGACAATGACAGCACACCCATATTATGTTATAAAATTCTTGGTGCCATACACCCATTTATCATACAGATGATCATACTGGGGCTCTGAATAGAGAGATGATAAATCAGCAAACAAAGGACAGTAGTATTGCTGGAACTGAATTCATCTTCAGGTCTTGTTGAGTACTTTCATGGGGTGGACCTTGCTTTTTCACAAAATCTCACAAAAACGATGCTGATATAATATATACTGTATTTTATATACCATACATCATGGACAGAAGTAGGCTAAAAAATAAAAAAAGATAGCTGAGTGCACAAGACCCAGGAAAAAAAGGTGCCCAATACTAGTATGTGCACTGGTGCCAGAACTGGAAAAAAAAATGACTGTGTAGAATCCTCAAGACACAGAAACATTTCTACAACAGGACTAGGCCAGGCCCAGGGGGAAGATGGCCCCCTTGTTGTCCTGTTCCACTTCAATAAACACATAACACAGAAAGACATTTGATGACCTTTATTAGACTTCCCTAAACATGATTGTTAACCAATAGTTATAAATTTCAACCAAAATATGACACAGGTGATAATAACATCCGTGAAAGAAGACATAAAATAACCATAAAGGCAGTGTACCATTCACCCTTGATAAGCAGCATCCCCCCACTTGCTCACTTATCCTTGCACTAACAAGGCAGCGATACCCCACTCACCTTCAATTTATTGAATTACACCATCATCCAAATAACAGCTCTGCTTGCTTATTAACTTTTCCACCAGAGCAACTTCTCACTTTCTTTCCAAACTTACTGACTTGCACATCCATAACCAGAGGGGGAACAGAAGAGGGCAAGCCTGCCCCTCTTCTTCTCCCACCAGCCTGACCAGGCTGTTCCCCCTCTTTCACCAAAGCTTCCATCCTAATACCAAACATCATTCGGTGTACACATTTTCTATACTCCAGCTAGATCATTAAGACCAGCCTTCATCTGCAAAGAAACACAAAACCATACCTTTGTTAAGCCTCCCTTGTAGACATGGTACCCATATCCTGAACTATCCCCTAGAATACCAGCATACCTGCAATGTCCGAAAACCCCATTATCCCTAACCAGTGTAAATTCAACTGTGCCTCAATGAACCCAAATAAAGTAATATTACCCTCAATCCCACTGTAACACACCAGAACAACCATTGAGACACAGAATTCATTACCTTTCACCTCACTTTCTTTCAAGGCTTTGCTCACTCTGCTAACTGCCCTCTACAACCTCATTGCACAGCACTCTGATGACCAAAACATCTGCTGCAACCAGTGTATTCAGAATGGCAAGAACAGCCACCCCGAAAAATCCATCACCTTCCAAATCCACTTCCGTCAAGCCCTAACTGCTTACATCTGCAAAAGAAAGAACACTGTAAATTCATGACACTCACCCATCAAACTTTCTTAAAGGCATTAAACCATGTCAAAAAGCACCCTTACTTTTTGATCTTCCCCCCCATTACACTGCTCTATCTCCCTTATCTCAGCCCAACCTCACATTACCTGCATAAAATCCTTTCACAGCCAAAGCAATAAACATACAACAGCATCAGTGCCTTTCAATAGGCACCAAAAGTAAAATGATACCGACTGAAGATGGTGCAACTAAGCACTGTAAAAGATAAGTTAAATATAAATACACCTTACCTGCGTTATGTATTGACTTCCATATGCAAGAATCTAATAGTCTGCTAAACATTTATGTGACCAACGCTGCAAAAATATCCCCACAGATCACTGCAGAAAACATTAAGAGCTGTCTAGCTCACGGTTGCAATATATAGCAGAAGAAAACAATTTTTTTTACCTACTCTCTTGCAATTTAATCTACCAATACAGTCAGTATGACAACAACTTGCATAAACAATAATAACCCCAGTTCCCCCAACTAAACTGAGTAGCAGCAGTAGTCATAACCATGAAGAACCACCATCTTCCATAATCAACAGAATACATATAGCCCTAACTTAATTCCTTACTACCCCACATCTGCCTGTCCTCCCATTTCCACAGCCTCAATACCTACAATTTCACCCATGTAGTCCAAACTAATGGTTAACAGTACTAAAGTCCCATAGCAACACCGCCACCAAGGACCACTGCATTAACAGTTAATCCTTTCCTACAAAGGGTCTGTTAGCCATCAGCGCCAACCAACCTAAACTAAGCAATTAAGATCCTTCCTTCGAACTCCGTTCCTGCCAACCTGCAATCTGAAAACTTCCCACGATATCTCAATCCCCAAATTCACTGTGGCCTCCATAATTATTAGCAAATACCCTGATACCAACCCTATCTATGTGCTCAAACCCCAACCATTAACTGCCACAATGGAATCTACCAGAATGCTCAGCCTATTAAACCTTATACAATGACACTCAATAAATCCCATGCAAACTGATTAAACTACCTGAAATACAGAACTGAAGAGCTACAAATGTTCATAACCCCACCTTGTCCCTAGCTTATTCCAACCGTGCTATCAAAGCATCAAAATTCCCAACTGAACCCATCGTCCAATCCTATACCCGAAGAACATGAAACACCACTCCCATGCCCCCAAAACCTCCCCCAAATGCCCATTACAATAATTCTTTCCTTTATAGCCACTCCAACTCCCCTTGAATACCACCAAGCCTGCTTCACCCTGCCTATAAATTAACGTGAGTCACCTTTCAGCATCCATCCCCAAATCTGACATGTCAAGTTAAATACTTAACGAAGTAGGCTTAGCAACCATCACCTCTCAAGAGTTCTTATACACTCCATTAACTGATGGTCCTCTGCACCTTCCATCTGCAAAATCAAGAACAAAATAAGTGCTGTGCACATTAACTACTTCACAGTAGACACTGCTAGGTGCCACCTTGCTCATGAATTTCACCTCTTTTATCCTAAGGATGCCCAGAAAAATGTTGCAATAACCAGTTCCCAAACCATACTATTCATTTAAACCAAGAAAACTGGACAAATTTACACACAAATGTAGAACAAATGACCTACCAGGGATAACTTTCAGCTATTGCTCCTAAAACCTAAAGGTTTGGACTTGAGATAATATGAATTCCCTGGCAGGTATGAACTCACTAACTGACAAAAAACTCCATGCTATGGAATAGACTCAGAACTATAATCACTCCCAGATATATAGATTACCATATATAGGCCCTTAAGCCTAGCTGACAAGTCATTAGTAGCATGAGCCCTTGGCTGTTCTCACCCTCTGTATGATCACAAATACCTAGCCAAATTAATCACCAAATACCTCCTTCAGAAACAAGAAATTATTTATTGCAATAATTATGCCCATCCCTTCTGCAAAATGATATGCTTCCCTGCTTGAATGTCTACCTGACCCATTCCAGTGAAGATCACAGCTACTAATAATGCAGTGTGCGATTCAATCCTGATGCTCCACTTGTAGATGCAGGGAAGAAAATACAAGCAACCAACCCCATATTCAGCTGCGCTGCTGGAAACCTGTGTCCTCCTATCCAACTTCCCCACCGGGGTGACACTTTCTTACAGCATCTACTCTTGCTTGTTGAGCCTGCATTCCTTCAAGCCACCAAACTAAATGTCCACTTTGCACATCCCCATCTGAGACCTCAATATGATCTGCAAAAGGCAATATTGTAAATCTTCCACACACAAACCAAAATCTTCTTAATTACATTATGCACCAAATACCTATTTCTTTCATCAACCACCTAAAAATGCATTCACAACTACCGCATGCGAAATCCCAGTGAAACTTAGGATGCCATAGCAAAGCTCCACTTAAAGTTTCTTCAAGGAGTCAGAATGAGGATTAGGGTGGATAACTGCTTGATGAACCCAAGCTCCGTGATCCCAACAGAAAGTCGCCCACAATAATTCACCCCCTTGTCTTCTCCTACCTAGCAGACCAAGCCGAGCATCTTAGAACAAGAAATCTACACAGGGCCCTAAGGAAAACTGTAACAATTGTCACATCTCTCATGCTGTGCTGTGGCATCGCTATTCAGTTTGCCTGCTGGATAAAATACAAGCCATGCCCAAATGCAAACAAGGCAACTCTGCTACCTGCTGAGGGACTATAACCACTGTTCCAAAAGCACAAGGCAAATAATAAAGTGAGACATACTCTGCTTATTCCTCCCCATACCTCTCAATCCCTTACCACAAGAAAAACTAAACAATGTCATAAACAAAAGTGGGACAAAGGACCAAAATAGGGACAACCTTAAGACCCTGCCTCTACAAACTTTGGAATCTGATAAAACAAGAGGCTTCCCACTAACATGAAACCCACGAAGGGAATGCAGTCCAAAACTCAATTGTCTATTATTTCCTAACTTCCATCTGTAATGATTTGCCCCTAATTGCCCAACACAATTTCATGAAAACTGACCAAAATGAGGCAAAACATGGGCATTCTGTAAAATCTGTACAGCTGAGAGGAATAATTTCCTCCCCCATGGCCTTTAACACCAGGCACTCCATGTATCACTGAAGTCTCTAAGACCATTTCCCGTAATGCAAGCATCCCCAATGTGATTACTGATCATCCTACTACCCAAACCTCAAGACAAATATGCTACCTGTTCTATAAAGCTGCCAGAATAACAGATCTTGCAGCAGTCTAACTTTGTGAAAGAACAGGAAGCCCAAAAACTGCAAACGTCGGACACACACATATATATATATATATATATATATATATATATATATATATATATATATATATATATATATATATATATATATATATTTTTTTTTTTTTATATATATACACACACACACTTTTGTTTATATATTTAGAGAGAGTGCAGCCCCTCACCCCAGCCCATGTGAAGTGTGGTAACTGAGCATGCCCAACAATGGGTCTATATTATTTGAATGAAGTTTTATAACTTCGAATACCATATGAGCAACACCATATGGTCGAAGTTATAAAGCTTTGAACAGTGAAAAAAAAAAAAAAGAAAAGACTAAACCCTAAACTAAAGGTTGTAGGCAGGGGGGCAAGCATCCCAGCACCCCCCACACCCCCCGGTCTTTAAATATAACAACTCCAAGACCGCACTATAATGCGGTAAAGGGAAGACTTCCCTTTAGTGCACTGTAGCGTGATCTCGGAGTTGGTATATTTAAAGATCTGGTGTGGGGGATGCAGCCTCCATGTGGCGGTGCAGGGGGCTAACCCCCCTGCTTTAACACGTTTATTTTTTTACTATTCGAAGTTTTTATAACTTCACCCATATGGTGTCCTTTGTTGATTTTTTTTTTTTTTTTTTTTTTTATTTAAGGGACAACCCACCCAATGAGGGACACAACATGGCAAGCCCCTGCCTCTAACCTGCAGTGAGAATCACCCACCGCAGATCCCCTCCCTGTCCATGAACCTGAAAGCTCACAAAACTACAGAGCCTTACCTCCACATTGTGGAGAACCAATGTGAAAGCCACTGGTACAAAGCCACCCAACCCAACAAAGACAAAGAAAACCACGTCCACATACAAACCTGTTGAAAACCATCCAAGTACCACCACATACATGTGGAAAACAACCATGCCTCAGGCCACGAAACTCACTAAGAAACCAGAAAACAAAACCACCACCACCAACAAGCTAATTGAGGTGAAAGAAAAATTCACAAACGGTCACCACCCCACACAGTAAAGAAACTTCTCCATGCCACTACACCCACCTCCCCCTGATAGAGTTACTGTAGTGATGCTACAGCATTCCGCTCAACCTCTTAAGCAAGAAATCATGATGATGCCATCAATAGTGGAGGTAGAAAGTCCTCAGAAATCGGGGCACTTTTAAACTATTGCTCTTATGACCTTAGTAAATTGACAGAGTAACAGGCTTTACATTAGCATGCATCTTCTGAAGGGTATAAATTCTGAAACTCAAATGAGTTATTATTTACTGATGTTAGCCTTCACTAACTTACAAAGCCATTAACCTGGTGACACTTTTTTTTAAAGCATGAACTCCAACAGTTCCTACGCCTGCACTGCAAGAATGATCTCTCCCACTAAACCAAAGCCAGCAAACATATCCTTCACCACTGCACTGTAAGCCAGCCCTGCCAGTACATACAAATTTAAAGCTAACCACCAATGAAACCATAAAGTAGGAAGACTCATGTCTGTCATTAATTTATAACTGTAACTGGACCAATACTCGCAGTCACTTTCCAGTCTCACAGCAGTCCCCCATCCCCCAAGACCCTTTATGTTACTGCGTGTGAGCCGAACTACAACCACTCACTCCCAACACATTCAAATCGGGGACTGCTAACCCTGCATTCTGCTGACAGAACCAGAAAACACTACAGCTTTACAGGCAAACACACCAAGCACCACTGAGAACCCAAGTAGCTGCGACAAAATTTGAAATAACAAGGGGATCTAACCGTACAACTCAACTGCGACTCTATTGAAATGTAAACAGGAAAAAGCAAGCCACCAAATACCCATACCATGAAACTCAGCCCAATCTTAACCACATACCCCCTACTTAAACACAAATACCTAACCTATTCCCAATGTCATAAGAAGAGAGGAAAAAAAAAAACTTCCCTAATAATATATACCCCAAAACACCTACTTCTAACCAGTACCCCATGGCCTACCTTTTCTCCTGGAATACCTACAGGTCATCTGGGCGCACCTTGCCTTAGCAAGTTCATGCCAAAATGTGATTCCTACCTCAACTACACTTGACAAAACCCTCTAATCCCCTCCCTGTCCTTATCTCATTTGCTCCTAATGTCCCTCCCTCCAAATTAACCCTATACTAACCGTATCCTTTTAATTCCTGCTAACCTATATATCTAACACCACATTGAAGATGACCTAGGAGAAAAAGATCTGTTCCAAACCTTATTTATTATTATGTAAAAAACACAGAATTTCCAGACAGAAGATATATAAAAAGATTAACAGACATATTAGAGAAAAGAGAAATATTTGCACAGGAAAAACTGTCGGAAGACTCAAAGTTTTTTGTTCATTAATACATCAGATTTATGAAAACCATTATATAGACTAAGAAGCCCTGGACTGTTTGGAAAAAAGAAGCAACAGAGGAAGTGCAAAAATATAAAGAACAAAATCTAGAGATTTTTGAAAGGTATAAAAAATATGCACATGGGAAAGAAAGAGAGAACTAATATGGTGCAATATTTATGCAAAGGAGAAAGCCAAATTAATCAATACAAAAAAGCAGCCCCAATGATATTTGAAGTAAAATATAGGCAAGGGCATCCAGATATAGCAAATTTCACAATTCAAAAATTAAGAAGACAAAGAGGGAATGTAGAAGTTATTGTAAAAGATCTAACACAGGTTATATCACAGAATGATGGAGCAACAAGTCTCCCAAGTAAGAAGAAACAGAAGGAGCAAGAGACATCTGAAGAAGAAATATGTATATGAGAAAGAGAAAGAGATTTAATATGGTGAGATATTTATACAAAGCAGAAAGCAAACTAATTAATACAAACAGAGCAACACCAAAGATGTTTGAAGAGAAATACAGGCAAAGGCATCCGGATATGGAAAGTTGTTCAATACAAACAATAAAAAAACAAATTAGAAAACAGGGTTAGCAATGGAAAAGTTAAAGAAATAGAAAGTGAGGTTATGGATTACCTGTGAAGTGAAGGATTTAGTGTGGAAAATTAAATTTAGGATCTTAGGATCATAGGAGGTTACCAGGCTGGGTTTATATCAGAATAGCAAAGAGGCATTTAATTGCACGCCTCTTCGTCAACACATATAGAGCGAATGCACTAAAATGCGAATGCTCAGAACAGCGATTTCTTTCTCTGGGAAAGAAAATCGCTTGGCCTTCCCCATGTGTTTGCCCCTTTCCTCACTGTAGCGCGATCTCATAGTTGATATATTAAGTTAGGAGGGGTAAGGGAGGCACAGCCCCCCATGTTGGGGGGTCTGGGGGGGTGAAGCCCCCCACATTGTAATGTTTGAAAGTGTGTGTGTGTGTTTGTTAGTTCCCAGAGAAAGAAACTGGTGTTCTGAGCATTCGCACTTTATGTGCATTCACTGTTTATGTGTCGGCGAAGAGGCGTGAGATTAAAAGCCTCTTCACTATTCTGATATAGACCCACTAGACTAATGGCCCTGGGGCCCTTACAAACCCAGCCAAGAGTTTATCAACAAAAAGAAACCTCAGTCAGCACCTGTTGCCCCTGTCAATAAGGGACACAGGTGGAAAACCCTGAGAAAGATTTGTGGTTTCCCATCCACTCATCAACGTTGCTCTTGAAGAGGGTCAGCGAGGTGCTCTGCTTGACATGTATGGGAAGTCTATTCTAGAGACAAGGCAGCCTCTGGGAGACAAACATGTCTTTCTAGCAGATTTTGTTGATGTCGCATTTTAGATTCAGGCCTTTCGAGTGGGTAAGGTGTGAGGAGTTAGACTTATGGATATGGACCATCTCTAGTAGGGCAGGTCCAAGATTGCTTTGCAGGTGAGACACAAATCACTGCTGAGCAATCTGTACAATACCAAATAGAGTGATAGTGATTTCAGCCTGTCCACATAGGACAGGTGTTGGAGGCCATGAATTCTCTTTGTGAGGTATTTCAGTGGCCTTTCCAGTTGGTACAGATTTATGGAGAGGTACATACCAAACTGGGCATTATACACAATTATTTGTCAAATAAGGGAGGAGTATAGAGAGGTATTAACCTCCTTTTTTCTGGATGCAATCCCTTTACTTACAAAATTAACCAAGTAAAAGTCTTTCCTGACCACTGCTGCTACATGATGGTCGAATGTGAGGTTGTTATCAACCTGAGTGCCCAGGTCTCTCACCACAGGTTGTGTGCTTAGGGAGTTGCAGTTGATGTGGCAATCAGTAGGGGCCACTTTTTTGCAGAATGGTTTGAATGTACATTTTTTTGCATTTAGCTTGAGGCCATGAATTTAGCACTAGTCATTAGTTGTGGTGAGTCCCTCTTGCAGTATGTTAACATCATTTGGGGAGTCAATGACAGCGTCCAGCTTACAGTCATCCACAAACTTGGTCAGCGACAGGCCTTTTGTCTTTGCCTGGATGTCCGAGAAGTAGATGCCAAATAGTAGGGGTCCTAAGACATATCCCTGGAAAACTCCACTATTGACAGATCTGCTCTCAGAGGTGGAGGCACCTATTTTGACTTTGACAGTCCTGTTGTTGAGCTAGCTGGCCAGCCACATGATGAGACAGGGACTTACACCAAGTTGTGCTAGCATTTCAATGATGCCTGAGAGGAGGATTGTGTCAAAGGCCTCGGCCAAGTCGAGGTAAGCTGTATGCACTGACTTTCTCTCATCCAGGGTCTTGGTGACAGTCTCAAAGAACTCAACGAGATTCACCTGGCAAGATCTGCTCTTGATTAATCCAAACTGTGTGGGGTCAAGTGCTTGGAGATTGCCTATTTCCTTGTTTATGAGATGAATAATAATAACACTCTCTGGCTTCAGTGATCAGACTTGTCAAACTAATGGGGCAATAGTTTCCAGGGTCAGTAGTGGTGCCACCTTTGTGCAAGGGTATGACAATGGCAGTTCTCCACTCTGCTGGAATGAAGCCTGTACTTAGGCTGTTGTTGAATAGGGTGCTCAATGGCAAAGCCAGTTCTTGCTAGAGATGGTGCAGAATACAGCCTGGGGTACTATAAGATCCCATGGAAGCTGTGTTCTTTGGTGTGGATAGGGCCTTTAGTACTTGATTTACAGAGATGTGAAGTGTGGGACAAGTATCGGTGATGTTGAAAGGGTCATTGGGGGGGCAGGGGGGTGAGGTTTGAGCTGTACCTATCTGCTAGCAGGTTGGCTAAGTCAACAGGATCAGTGTAAGTGATACTGTTAATTATTAATTCAAAACAAACCCGGGCTTTGCCGTGGGGGTTCCTGACATAACTGAAGAAGTCTCTGTGGTTTCCTTTTGTTTTGGAGGCTAGTTTCAATTCATAATTAGTGATCTAATTTGCTTGCTGAGACTAAGGAGGGAGTTTTTTCAATTTGGAATATGTTCCTTTTTACCCCTGGACAACAGATTTTTTTTCCTTTTGTTGTAAAGCCTGTTGATAGAGGATGTCCACCAAGAAACAGGAGGTGCAGAATGGAATGAATGGATAACACCACAGCAGCACAGAGCAATGGATCCCCAAATTAAGGAGAAACCAGTGGTGCAGGAGCCATCTGATCAGTTGCCATATGGAAATACTTTGGAACCTTCCATAGAGAACCAGTACAAAAGTTTAGTTGGAGTTGCACAGCAAGGGAAGGAACATGAAACTGTGGCAAGTCTGACACAGTCATTATCATGGAGTGATAGGCCAGTGAGTTCCCATATGGAAGAGCAACAGATGACACAGGGCGATACTGAAGAGAATATGGCACAGGAAGATGCTGTGGAACTTCTATAGAATGATCACAGAAAATTGAGGACAAAAAACATTCCCTCAGTTTAGAAGAAAATGATCTAAGAGAAGAGTTGCTTGATTTAATAGAGATCGATAAAACCCAAAAAGTTAGAAGTTTGATAAAACAAATGAACACAGCAATTAGAACTGTTTGTAGAGATTCATGCAGTATAATGGAAGTAAATAGGATGTATTACTGTCCAGCTAACTTAATAACAGACAGTCTTGCCACAGAAACACAGGGCAGTAAGGGAAAGGAAGGGGAAAAATCAAATGCAATCATGGAAGTATTGAATAGAGAAAAGTATAAAGCAATTAAGACAAGATGTGTCAGTGTTAGAAGATTATAGAAGAGGGAACAGATCAACAAAAACACTCAGAAAGATAGACATGATAAAAGCAATATGCAGTATCAGAACATATTAGAATCTATTGTGCACTATTTCAAATAGTAAACTAAAAATATAAGCACAGGCAAAAAATTTAGAAGATATTCAGACAAATATAAATGAAAAATACAAAATAAGCAACTCATTGATGACGCAAAAAAAGTTTTATAGAGAATTGGGAAAAAAGGTAAAAGGAACTGAAATACCACCAAAAAAGAAGAAATAGTTTGGAGAAGTATCTATGAATATTCTTTGGAACATAACAAGAATGCACAATGAATAGAAGAAATTCAAATGTACAAGATATGAAATGAGATGAAGTAACAGCCAGACAGATTGAAACAAAGTTAAGAAAAGCCCCTGACTGGAAAACCCCAGGCCCAGATGCAGTACTTAACCTCTCACTAAAAGTATTAACATCTTTACATGAAGATTTTGTCATGAGTAAGAACTATTTATATGCTCTCCCTGAACAGATACTAGCCTTGTTAACATCAAGAAAAGTAGTATTCCTACTTAAGAGAGAACCTGCAAGGTATCCTAAAAACTATAGAACAATAACCTGCCTTCTGACAATATATAAACTATACACTGGAATTGATGTCTACAGAGTTTATAGTCATTTAGAACAAAACACAATCATGGCTATAGAACAAAAGGGTAACAAAAGAAAGTCATATGGAACAAAGGATCATTTGTTGTTAAATAAAGTCATAATGAAGAACTGTAAAAAGGGGAGGAATCTAAATATGGCATGGGGAGACTACAAAAAAAAAGGCTGACAGTATCTCACATTCATGGATAAAAGAGTGCTGAAAAATATATGTTACACCCAGAATTGACCTATTACATTACAGCGACCGTGAAACAGTGGCACACCACTTTGCAGTTAAGCCATGATAAAGACCAAATTATTATTCCAGGGGGAAAAAATCAAATGGGGGATATTCCAGGGTGACTGTCTGTCACAGCTGCTCTTCTGACTTGCCCTTAACCCATTAATTTACTTAAGAGATTGTGTCATGGACACAACTTGGTTCCCAGAAAACAACAATCTGGAAAGATTTCTCATCTTCTTTTTGTGGATGATTTGAAACTGTATAGTTCATCAGATGAGGAACAGAAAGAACATCTGCAAGTGGTCAAAACTTTTTGAAATGATATAAGAATGTGATTTGGTCTTGATAAATGTGCAAAAGGAACTTTTAAATCAGGAAAGCTGCAGCACCAAGAAAGCATCAGTTTGGGACAGGGATGTGATATAAAAGAACTTAAGCAAGAGGGAATGTGCATATATTGGGGAACTGATGAAGAATCAACAATAAAACATGGATACATGCAAATAAAACTTAGTAAGGAATATTTCAGAAGACTAAAATTCATACTAAGAACAGCACTGACATCTAGGAACAAAGTCCAAGCTATAAACCAATTTGTTCTCCCTGTAGTAACTTAACATTGTTGGATTGGTTGGACAGTAAAGTAAGAAGGATGCTTCATGCTCATCAAACAATTTATAAAAAATCAGGGTATACCAAGACTATTTATATTATCCATTCTGAAGGACGTATGGTCTTCCTTGAAGCTGATTCCAAGTATAGATCTGCAATCATGGGGCTGTACAGATATCTGCTTTTCCCACAAGACCCAAACATAGTGAAAGTTTTAAAACATGAGGAGATCAAGTGTAAGATGACTTCCCTGCTTACTTTATCAGAAACATATTGGCATCAAGCAGGAAGGGAAATCAAACCAGAAGTAGATAAAAATCAGGCAGCAACTGAATGTGTCAAAAAAAACAAAAGAAAGAATATAAGGTGAAGGATCAGATGAGAAGGCAAGAAATGTGGAAAATGCATAAAGACAGATGCAAGTATACAAAACATTTGGAACAACTTCCTGTTGATCAGGAGTGAATACAGGAATGGTTAAGGAGAGGTGAATTTATACCAAAAGATAAAAGGTTAATATTGGGGACCCAAGACAGTGGACTATGTACACGTTGGTTTGCAAAGTCCATTGAAGATGTGGGAGGTTGGCATAATGGTTAAGGTGTTTACCTTGCAAACACAAGGTGCAGGGTTTGATTCTCACAATGGGGTCATAGGCTAGGCTTAAAATGACCCACAAGGGCAGTTAGCCTAGTAATAACCTATGAAACAGATAAGATTAGTTTTTTTTTTAAACAGAACTGGAAAGATTCACACATCTTGTTGCTGGATGTAATATATTAAAGGCAGAACGACTGTATAGTGAAATGTATAATAATGTGGCAAGACTGCTGTATTGTGGATTGTGCAAACATTATAATATTGAAGTAGCTGCAAAACACTGGAAACATGAACCACAAAGCATTATAGAAAATGATGATGTTTATATGACATGGGATCACCCATTAGCACAGTTCAAAAAATAGATGCAAAAAAAACAGAAAAGAATACAACAGTAGAATGAATCATTGAAATTGCTACACCCAGTGACTACAGTGTCGTGTGTACCAAGACACGCAAAGTCATAAAATATCCAAATTTATAGGCAGAAATGAAGCAATGTGGAAGAAGAATACTCAGGTAGTTCCAATAGTAGTAGGAGCAATGGGTCTTATAAAAAAGAATTTACAATCATACTTACATGTGTTGCCAATACACATAACTCCATACAAATTGCAGAAGATGTCATTACTAGGCACACTGCGGTTGTTGCAAAGAGCACTTCTGACTCTCATCAAAGACTGAAACAATACCAGTTTCACGAACTTTAATCATACTGTGACTTAGGAATGGAGTCCATTCCCTTCATGGCATTAGAAACCCAAAAGACTTGGAGAAGTTAAAAAGGGGGAGCCATTTTTCTCCAACCTGAAAAGGATAAACACATGAACAAATGGGTAGTATGTTTCTAATGTTCACCTGAAGTAGTTGATCTTAACATCACTGCAGTACTGGAGTGACCTGCAGGGTGCAGTGCATACTACCTCAGTAAAGTTTACTAGGGGAACCTGAAGCTAGTATAAAGTAGACCACAAGGAGAACCAGTTGTCCTTACTAACCTTAGCAGGAAGGTGAGAGGAGTGTCTAAGACTCTATAGAATGAAAGTCCTCCCAATACTTGAAAATAAACCTTATAAATGTCAGCACAAACCTCTTAATCTGGAACATGACTGGCTATGGGATATCCACTTTCCCAGGTATACAATCAGTTAGCTAGAAATCCATTCTATCCAGAGGTGGGACTTCTGTCCTGGTTACCCAAGTTATTGCTTCATGGAATTTCGCCCATTTGCCTGGATGTTGGGGCTAGTTCAGATCATATAAAAATAGTTGGATCAGCACATTACCAGGATATAATGGTAATTGCCCAATTCCTTTAAAGAGCCTATCCGGGGATGTTGTCACGTATGTATTAACCTGAACATAATAAGCTGAAGTGGCATTGGCATTGTCTTTTGATAAGTTAAATTGTAGCACTCTGTGCCATACTGATTTGAGATTAATTACCTTCAGAAAATGTAACAATTTGTCACAGGGCCAAATGCCATGAGATTTGCTACAGCTGAGTTGTTCCTTGCAGAGTGCACAAATTCTTAATGATGCTGGCTAATTTCATCATGTGCATTTGGATTTCTACTGTCCTTAAATCTCTTGATTATGACATGAAGCTGTAAGCTTTGCCCCCATAATATATTGACACATCTATCTAGATTGTACAGTTAGGAGGTCCACTGACTTAAGCATTTCTATGCAAGCAATGTCTAGAATAAAAATGATATTGGTATTTACCCTGGCATTCGAGTGGATCACGGAGCCATCATTTCTAAAGTGGAGTAAATCACAAATTCGATGCATTGAAGACTTGAGCTAGGGTCCATATTTTCTTTTGTCATCAGGTTTTCCACCCATGATTCCCACCCACCTGGGTTGCAGGCCTTGGTGGATTCTGGTATACATTTAGAAGAACCCATTGCATAGATTACACTTAATTCCAGATAAAGTCAAAGAGGTCAGGGGAGTCATATTGCCAGTATGCGTTAATGCTTTGCTACCACCTCATTATGCTTCCTCAAGTTTGGTACGTTCGCTTTGTCTAGTTTCAATGGGAAAGAAAAGGTTCCTTTGTGAGACCCTAGGGTGTGTGCCATCCCAGATAAAGCTAGCTAGCAACCTTTCTAGCTGCTTCACATAATTGTATTTATACAAATGTGTGAGGAGTCTTAATAAAAATAAGAATTTATTGAGGAAAACATCTTTATTATCTGTATTTTTGTGATAAGCAATCCTGCTGATTATTTCCTTGACAAAGAAGTTTAAAATTGTAGCTTACACAGAGAGACAGCTTATAGTGAATGTGTATCCCTAAATAGATTATTTCATCCACTATGGTCCAGTTATTGCACTCTAGTTTTGTGATGATTGCCAAAGCTTTCCCAGAGGGTGGAAATATTTGAGTCTTTTTTGATTAATAGCCAGCCTTGTATGTTGCTCTCACACTGAAAGCATATTATGATCTAAGATACGATGTCCTAGGGTTCAGAGATTCAGGCCACACAATCATCCATGACTCAAATTGAGACAATCTCATTTGAAGGATTGATAGCCTGAATTCTTTTAGAAATTGCACTAGATACTTAACAAACCTCTGTTACCAGAGTAAAATATAATGAAGAGAGTGGGCAACCCCACCTTAAACCCCATATCAGCTGACTTGATTCTCACAACCATCCTTTAGTAAATACTCCAGATTTGGGTTCTGTATGGAGTAGTTTGTATTTAGACATAAAAGATGAGTTTAAGTTCATATAGATTAGATGGTCAAGATTGCATCCCACTTCACCAAGGCTGTCCTGAAATCAATCAGGATAGCTAACCCTGGATCGGCCATGCACCAACACCATTTTTGCATATACAATCTAACTAGATCTGGACAATCAGGTATATTCCCCAGGAACCATTACTTGCATGCAGAGACATGCTTAGATAGCAGAAGTGATTGCCTATTGATGAAAACCTTATTATATAACATTAATTCCAGTAATTAGTCGGGATTGTTTTATTCCTATATGCTGTAGAGAACATTGAGACTGTGTTTCTTGTATATACTTAGGAAATAACCAAGTCCTTCATCCTCTTAGAATGATTTATGCACTGGCTCACACAGTATATTCATGTATTGTTTGAAAACAAAATTGGGGTAGTGACCATAAAGGCCCAGAATTTTACTGGCTGTCAGGTTATTTATGGCTAACAAGGTTTCATCTTTAGAGGTGTCTTTGTTCAGTATATCTTAATCCGACTGTATCAATCTGTCTAACTTCAATATCTCAAAAATAACTGTGAAAACATCATCCTCTTGCTCTTGCAGTGTTAACTGGGGATGGCTTTATACTTCAGTGAGAATTATACTGATGTGGATTGGGTAATGATGTGGGGTATTCCCTTATCCAGTATGGTTACAGTGACCATTATCCTGTGCCAACTTTGCTATAAACATTTGTGATGTAGCCTCCTTTCTCCAGTAAGAAGTTTTCTGTCTGTCTCATTTCTCTTGGGTCTTGGCATAGCTCAACTGGCGCACCCTCCTTTTTTTCCACATCTATCTTAATGAACAAGAAGACATCTTTACCATTTTTCCTGAGGTAGTTCTTCTCCAGTTGTTGTATTGCCTTTTTGGCTTGTGACAGCCCTGATTCTCTATGTTGTCTCTTCTCCTTAGTTAGCTATCTGGTGACTCTTCTTAAAGCCAGTCCAAAATCTCACCGTTCTCTCTATGTTGTCACCCTCCTGGTCATAGCTCTGCCAAAACCTTCTACTACACTTTTAAGCTGTTGATTTTAAGCTGGGTCAGCCATTAAATGAGCATCTAGTCTCTATGGAAAATAATTCATACAAGGACTACCTTGCTTGATTTTCCTCTGTACAGCTATGTGGTCTGACCATATTGTACTGCTTATGTCTGAGCAGTGAACTGTGGGAAGAAAAGATCTTGAAACCAGCCATAAGTCTAGTCTGTTGGCTATTCCGGCAGTAGGTGCAACAAAGGTGTAATCCTTCACCATAGGATGTAGTGCTCTCCACAGACCAAATAAATCAAGCTCCTCTATAATGGTCTTTAGTTGTGTTGGCTTCTTGAGTCTGATATTCCCTGGTTTGTTTTTGTCCCACACTGGATCTAGTTTGGTGTTAAAGTCTCCTCCCAAAATAATGTGGTCTGAACTGTGTTTGAATTATTATGTTGTCGTAGAATTGCAGAAGTTGGCTAGTATCTACATTAGGAACATAATAGATAAAAACAAAAAATACAGATGCTTACTAGCTCCAGGAACGATTTTTATTGAAAAAATGCACGCTTTCATCCATTTGTTTACTGCCAACTTGTTCAGATTAAAAAAAAAAAAAACAGTTCTCACAGCACCAACTTTTAAATCTTAAAGAGAACACTGTTATCTAGTGGTTACATGCATACATTACATGTATTAACTAAATAATGTAAAAGTATATTTCACATAACAATATTCCTTCAAAACTCACCAAAATGCTTCCATAAATTACATATTTTGCTATAAATAATAATATTGCAATGTTATAAAATGGACAGTGCATTCATTAAGTAGTTAAAATCTAAATCTTGGACCTTTTGTTGACTAATAAACTTGCAATGGAAATTCTTTTCTTAATACCTGGGGATAAGTTGCATTCAAAAGTATGTGCCAATGTAATTCCTGTCTAACTACAAAGAATTCACAATCACCTCCCCTTTCAAAGTATGGTACTATCTCCAGTATGAACAACAAAAACTTTTTGAATTTTTCACATGACTTGGAATGCCTGTATAAGGCATTATTCATTCTTCAATAGTCCTTCATTATCCTTTTTTTCAAATTGCATAATCATGTTGACAAATGCTATGTTTTAATGCATTTGTAGTCTTTTCTATCTAGCAGAGATCACACTGGGTTAAAAAAACTGACCTCATAGGGATCTGCAAATAAATTTCTCTTTCAGGTAAATGGATGCTGGGTAGTTACCCACTGTAACAGTAGAACCCTAAAATGCAAACGTACGTTGGCTGCAAGTGCCACATTTAGACATCCCTTTTGCAGCTAGGTTATTTCCCCTTTTTCTGTTACATGTACCCTCGCAATTATTTACATTTTTTTTCCTTTTTTGTATACTATAGTAGGATTCTGACACAATTTTTCATCTAACCCCTGCATTTTGATGTATCTAACCCAGTTGTGTGTTAATATGTTCTTGACATCTTTATTTGTACTGTTAAAATTACATACATATGCTTGTGTATGCCCTGTGTGCCCACTTGAAACAAGAGCAGTGCCACTGTCCTTGCTCCCTCTATTCCCCAAACCATATTACAGCACAGACCTTCTCTTTCCTTTACTGTCTCTTGGATTATACTTTCAATAAAGTCCAAAGCATAATTCCTATCCCTAAGCATCATAGTTAATGTTTTCACTTCATTAACAAATGTGTTGTCCTCATCCACTAAGTGGAACAGTCTAATAAACTGAATTTTTACTAGATTCTTCTGCCACATAGGATGATGGCTGTTAAAATGTAATGGACTGTTCGAATAAGTCTCTTTTCTAAAAATTGTCGATATAAACTGTCCCTGTTTGGGGTGTTTTGAAATTGTTGCATCCAGAAAATCTACTGATTCTTCATTGTACGAGCTTTTGAATGTTAAAAAAAACTAGTAGTTTGGTTTAACTACTACAAAAATTCATCACAGATTAAGATACTGTCAGTCCATACAATAGATACATCATACAATAAATGAAAATGACAACTAATGTAACCACTATATATGGAAGGAAATACAAAATTCTTCTCCCGCCTCCACAATACAAACACCAGGGCTGCTGAAGCTCCCATAGCAACCAAAATGCATCTGTGTTTCCAGCTCTGAAACTGTGATGTCTGGCCAGTAAACTCAATTTCCACAGTGGCTCAGCCAAGGAGGAACAATGACCAGGGGAGTTGTTCATGAAAGTCCTAGTCATCTTCAAAGGCTTCTGTTAAACCTGATGTGATAATTGGGGAGAGATGGGTGAAGGCTGCCAGCCTAGTCAAATAGAATTTGATATATAATTCTGGCATTTGTAAATAAATGTAAAGTACAGGCATGTTTCTTGAGTGTAAAAGAATACTGTGAAATGTGGAACTGCAAAATATGTGACAACATTGCACTCTACTTGCCCAGTGAAGCATGTTGTGACCCTTTCGTGTTAGAATTTGGCTCCAGTGCATCTAGATGAAGGTTTCATGCCCATTGTTTTAAGGCAAACGTTTATGACCAGAATTTATATGTGGAATGTGCTTTATTTCTCTGGTTTCTGTTAGAGTATACATGTGAAATTATTTATATTGTTGTAAGTTTCTGAGCAGGTGTTAGATTGCTAAATAAAGGAGTTTGTGGCCTGAGAACTCCAGACTGTCAAAAATGATGTAATATGGGAGGGCCTTAGAGACATATGTGTTAGTAATGTTTATATACTATTTCTCACAAGAGACTGGGGAACATTTTGATCTTGGATATCCAACTTATCAGCACTCTGAATTATGCACACATGTAAGTTTAAGCACTATAATTTCTTGTAGGAATAGTTAAAGCTAGTAAATATTAATTAGTTATTTTCTTTGAAATCAAACCTGTCCTACCGTATTATCTGAAGTTACTGTGTGATCTCTGAACTCTTAGATATCTCTGTGGTGTAGTTGTTTTGTCTTGTGTTTTAATTATTTATTATTAAATATTTGTAAAACCTTCTAACTGTGGCTGGTTTATGTAGAGATAAATTATGCTTTAGAGTACATTATATATTTATAGAGTTTAGTGTCTAAGCCCTTCCAATAAGCCAAGACTGAATAGTCGCATTACCATTGGATAATAATTTTGCACAGTAATAATTGGACACCCTTTTACAGGGCCTTTTAGTAGCTGATATTATTAGCTGGGTAGTGGCAGGGATTACTACTGTATGGTCTGGATAAAGGGGCACAGCTGGAGAATCTGTGTTAGCCTTTCCCAGGAGTGTCTGTGAAGTTGTATAAATACTTACCTCAAAGTGTGTGTGTGTTGTGTCAGCTACTTGGCAGGGACATGAAGCACTGGTTTGACAGAGAGGGTACTGGAGGTTTTAGCTTGCCCAGCTAGGCTGAGACCTGGACCCTATAGCTGTGCCAGTGGGGAGTTTAATTTGGGTCCTGGTGAGCAAGGGAACAACCAGCCCCAGACTGACTGTGATCTCTGTGTGCACTTAAGGGAAATTGTACTTTACTGTGTGTATTAGTTATCCTTTCCTCTCTCTCTCTCTTCTATGAGATGACCTCCCTGGTATTAGTGGCGAGGATTGAGGCTCCTTGATTGCTGGGCCGGGGCACGGTCATCACAAGTGGTGGCAGTGGTGGTATCTACTTCACACACTAATTGGCTTGTAGTGGTGTGGGTAGAGCAAATTCCTGTAGCTTATATACAGTGATCTCTAAAAGTGTTTTATACTCTAAAACAGCCATGCAGTGTATACTCAGAGTTCAGATCACAATTGTTTTATATCGTTTGTTAGCTTAGTGTTAGTCAGGGTGAGCAGGCAGCATGTCAGCAGAAGAGTATGGAAAGCTGGCAAGGAGCCAGCTGGCGGAGATGTGCCAGGCTATGGGACTGGTGCATGGAAACCTGACTAAAGCAGACGTGACTGCAGCCTTGGTTACAGCTGCATTAGAAAACAGCAGCTTGGAGGACAATCAGACTGACAGTGGAGATACAATATCCTCGGAGAATGGACAGCGCAACATTTCTACAGTGGACTTAAAAATCCAGCTGGAGCTAAAGAGACTTGAGTTGAAGGCCAGACATATGGAACTAGAAGCAGCCGAGAAAATGAGTAGTCTATAAGGTGAGGAAAATGAACGGCAGAGGAGGCATGAGAGAGAAATGCTGACTCTTCGCCAGAGTCATGGAGGTAATGGGAAAGGCAGTAACCAGACCCCAGAAGCACAAAAATTCAGTAAATTTCTTCCACAGTTTAAAGAGGGGAATAATTTTGATAGCTTCATTCATATGTTTGAGCGGGTATGCAAACAGTATGAAGTTGACTAAAGGCTCTGGGTACGGTTCCTGACACCCTTACTCCATGACTGTAACTTCTTTAGCAAAAATGCATGACACTGACTGTTTTGATTGTACTGCTGTAAAAAGACATTTGTTAAAATGTTTTAAGCTAACACTTGAAAAGTATAGGAAAAAAAATTGAGAGCATAGATTCAAGGCAGATGAAAATGTACATGAATATGTTGTTGAACTGAGCACTTATTTGCATAGCTGGGTGAGTGGATGTCAGGTCACCACTTTTGAAAGGCTGGCAGACCTTTTGGTAAGGGAACAAGCCCTTAGCACTTTGCCTGAGGACATGAGGATCTGGTCATCTGATAGACAGTGTGCTACTTCAGAGGAGTTGGGGAAGAAGGGAGACCTATACCTAGCAAGCAGGGCAGCCCTGCACAGGAAAGGGACCCCCCAGTACTGCTCATGGTACTAATGGAATCCATGGTGGGCAGCACACACTGCCCCAACAGAATCCGCCAGTAGCAGGGGAAGCCACTAGTCTAGGTATATGTCCAGGAGCTAGGGTTAAATGCTTTGAATGCAACCAGTGGGACCATGTGGCATACAGGTGTTCACGGAGTCAAGGTGGGGAACCAAAGGTAAGAGAGCCAGTAAGTGGGAAAGACAAAATGCCAATAGTGGGTTGTCTTGAGACAACAGGGGTATGGAACTATCATCCTCCAGATGTCCTGAGAGGGAAGGATTTGGATGAGGCAGTACTATGTACTTATGCAGTTACATGCAGTGAGGCTAGGAGACAAGAATGTGGTTCTGGTAGCCATGGCGAGACCCAGACAGACTGCATACTTGCAGCCAGGACTGTTTAGGTGGTTACTTCAGGGAGTGAGCTACACTGTAGCAGTTAGACTGAATGTGAACCACAGCTGCTTGTGGGTACTGATGTTTCCTTGGACAGTGTAACTGCAAAGGTAGAGGTGAGTAGTAGTACCCAGGCTGACAGTGAGGCATCTCTGTCAGAGGATGCCAGACTTTCAGTGGAAGGGGAGCTGGGAAGGGTTACAAGGAGAGACTTGTGACAGGCGCAGATCTCAGACCCTACATTGCAAGCCCTGAGGCAGGTAGCTAGGGAGGCACCTGATTCTCAAGGGAATCTGTATACTGGAACAAAGGGTTACTGTACAGGGAGTGGACTCCTGAGGGAGGGCTAGACGGTGAAAGAGTACAGCAGTTGGTAGTGCCTAGAGCTTACCATCTGGCACTTCTAGCCATATCCCGTGATATTCCCTTTGCAGGTCATATGGGCATAAAACGTACAAAGAGGCATATTATGCAAAACTTCTATTGGCCTGAAATTTCCAGAGATGTAACAGGGTACTGCAGAACCTGTGAGCAGTGCCAAAAGGTAGGCAAGGCAGGTGATAAGGTGAGAGCTCCTTTGATGCCTTTGTCTGTGATTGAGAAGCCATTTCAGAGGGTAGCTATGGATATTGTGGGTCCTCTGAGTACTCCAAGTTCCACATGGAAAAAGTATATCCTAGTGATTGTAGATTATGCTACACAATACCCTGAGGCAGTTGCTTTGTCCTCCATTGAGGCAGAGAAGGTGGCAAATGCTTTGCTAGAGAATTTCAGAAGGGTAGGTTTCCCAAAGGAAATACTGTCTGATAAAGGTGCCAATTTTATCTCAGACCTGCTGGCTTGTCTGTGGAAGTCCTGTGGGGTGACGCACATGAAGACCACCCCCTACCGTTCCCAGACTAATGGTCTTGTTGATAGGTTAAACTCTTCAATTAAGTCCATACTATGGGCATTTGCAGATCAGTTTAAGATGGAGCAGTACAGATATTTGTCCCATCTGTTTTTTGCTTGCAGAGAGTTTCCCCAGGAATCCACAGGTTTTTCACCATTTGAGTTGCTGTATGGGCATAGGGTGAGGGGACCTCTAGATTTAATTCGAGATGAGTGGGAAGGTGACTGTGAATCTCACAATGAGTCTGTTGTGGCATATGTCCTGAACCTCAGGGCAAGGCTCAGGGAACTCATGGACCTGGCCCAGGAGTACCTGGCAGAAGCCCAACAACAGCAAAAGGTGTGGTATGACAGGAATGCAAGAGCTAGAGAGTATGCTGTAGGACAGTAGGTGATGGTTCTCATTCCTGTCAGGCACAGCAAGTTGCAAGCATCTTGGGAGGGACCCTACAATGTGGTAAGAAAGGTATGTGATGTTAACTATATGGTGGAAATGATAGGCAGATGGCAGGGGCACAAATTGTACCATGTTTACATGATGAAACCTTACCATGATAGGGAGGCCCTTGTGCTGAGCATTTGCAGTGGGTTGCAGGTGGAGTCTGAGGGAGATCTGGGGACTGATTTCCTCAGTCAGGTTTGGGCTGACACCTTGGTGGAAGGGGTAACAATGTCCCAGCAGCTATCTCCTACCCAGGTTCGAGAAATCCGAGCAGTATTACAGGAGTTTGGGGGCATGTTCACCGGGAAACCAGGGAGCACCCACCTGGTGCAGCACCAGGTGGATACAGGACCCCAAAGGCCTATCAGGCAGGCCCCTTATAGGGTGCCTGAGAGAGTCAAACAGACTCTGAAGGAAGAGGTACAGGAGATGTTGGAACTAGGAGTGATTCAAGAGTCCAACAGTCCCTGGGCCTCACCAGTGGTGTTGATGCCAAAGAAGGATGTCAGCCCCAGGTTCTGTGTGGATTACAGGAAATTAAATAGTCTCACAGTGGCAGATGATTACCCCATGCCTAGGACAGATGAGGCCCTAGAGCAGCTGGGTGGGGCTAAATATCTTACAGCCATTGATCTTACCAAGGGTTACTGGCAGGTGCCCTTGACTCCCAGTGCTAGAGAGAAGTCAGCCTGTGTGGCTTCTTTTGGCTTGTATGAGTTCACAAAGATGCCCTTTGGGATGAAGAATGCCGCAGTGACTTTCCAGAGGCTGGTAGATGATATCTTAGCAGGAGCAGGAGGGTTTGCCCTTGCTTACATGGATGATATTGTTGTCTACAACCATTCCTGGCAAAAGCACCTTCAGCATGTCAGGGAGGTGCTGGGCAGACTACAGAAGGCAGGGTTGACCATTAAGCCGAGCAAATGTCAGGTGGGTATGGCAGAGGTCTCCTACCTAGGACATAGAGTGGGGAGTGGTAGGATAAGGCCAGAACCTGCCAAAGTGGAAGCTCTTCAGCCATGGCCTGCACCTGTTACCAAAAAGCAGGTGAGGGCATTCTTAGGGACAGCAGAGTACTACAGAAAGTCCGTTCCCAGTTATAGTACCATAGCTGCTCCCTTCACAGACTTGACAAGGAAGAGCAGGCCAGATAAGGTAATGTGGACCCCAGCATGTGAGCAGGCATTTCAGAAGCTAAAGGAAGCTTTGGGAGGACCCCTGTGTTAGCCAGTCCAGACTATAGCAAAGAATTTGTTGTGCAGGTGGATGCTTCAAACTATAGGGTGGGGGCTGTACTTAGCCAGATTTCTTCAGACGGAGAAGAGCACCCAGTGATTTATCTCAGTCATAGGCTCCAATCCAGGGAGTAATGCTATGCAGCAGTAGAAAAGGAATGTCTAGCCATAGTGTGGGCACTAGAAAAACTTCAGCCTTATCGATATGGAAGAAAATTCACTATGATGACAGATCACAACCCTCTAACATAGTTTAACCGAGCCAGTCAGCAAAATGCCAAGTTGCTAAGATGGAGCCTGGGGTTGCAAGCATATGATATGTCAGTGCAGCACCACAGTGGGAGTAGCAATGCCAATGCAGATGGGCTCTCAAGACAGAAAATGGGGTGAGGTACACCCAGTAAACTTGACACTCTCAAAGTGATATTTCTCAAGGGGAACTTGAAAAACTTGCTTGAGTTCCCCTGAGGGGGGGGGGGGGTGATGATTGGGGAGAGATGGGCAAAGGTTGCTAGCCTAGTTAAATATAATTTAATATGTAATTCTAGCAGCTGTATAAATAAATGTAAAATAAAGGCTTGTGTTTTTAAATGTAAGAAAACACTGTGAAATGTGGATCTGCAAAATACATGAAAACATTGCACTCTACTGGCCCAGTGAATCATGTTATATCCTTTCATGTTAGAATTTGGCCTGAGGGCGGCTGGATGAAGATTTCATGCCCATTGTTTTAAGGCTAAAGTTTATGACTAGAATTTAGATGTGGAAGGTGCTTTTATTGCTTTAGTTTCTGTTAGCATATACATGCGGTGAAATGTCTTGTATCGTTGTAAGTTTCTGAGGAGGTGTTAGATTGCTAAATAATGCAGTTTGTGGCCTGAGAACTCAGACCAGGTGTTAAGATGATGCAATATGAATACTGGGAAAACCTAAGTGTCAGAAAATGATGTAATTTTGGGAGGGCCTTAGAGACATGTTTGTTAGAAATGTTTAAATAATACTATTTCTTACAAGAGACGTGCATTTTGATCTTGGACATCTAACTTACCAGCACTGCTTATGCTCTTTATGTATGTAAGTAGGATTGTAGCACTGTGTTTTCTCTTAAGATTAGCTAAAGATTAGAAAGTTAGATTATGTAATCAGATCTTTCCTACAATATTATTTTAGGTTTCTGTGTGATCTGTGAACTCTTAGATATCTCTGTGGTGTAATAGTTTTGTCTTGTGTTTTAATTATTTATTGTTAAATATTTTCAAAACTTTCTACCTGTAGCTGCTTTGTCTAGAGATAAGCTCTAGAGTACATTGCATATTTATATAGAGTTTATTGTAATAGGCCACTCTGATAATCCTTAGACTGTATAGTCACATTACCATTGGATATTAATATTGCACAGTAATAATTGGACACCCTTTTAAGGGCCTTTTAGTAGCTGATATTATTAGCTGGTTGGTGGCAGTAATCACAACCATATAGTCTAGGTAAAGGGGCACAGCTGGAGAATCTGTGTCAGACTTTCCCATGAATGTCTGTAAAGTGTATAAATACTTTTCTCAAAGTGTGTGCTTGTGTGTGTTGTGTCAGCTACTTGGGCAGGGACACGAAGCACTGGTTGGACAGAGAGGGTACAGGAGATTTTAGCTTCCCCAGTTACGCTGGGACCTGGACCCTATAGCTATGCCAGTGGGAGTCTTTTTGGGGACCTGCTGAGCAACCAGCCCCAGATTGACTGTGATCTCTGTGTGCACTTAAGGGAAATTCTACTTTACTGTGTGTATTAGTTATCATTTCATCTCCTAGGAGACATCCTCCCTGGTTTTAGTGGTGAGGACTGAGGCTCCTTGATTGCTGGGCCAGGGCATGGTCATCACACCACCTAATACCAAAAATCATCTGAATATGTGAAAGTTCCAGCTTTAGTTTGACAAACTCACACTTCCCTTACCTGCATACATTCAGTGTTATGCTCATCTAAATTATTAAAATTTCATTGAACAGGACACTCAATGGCATTTCATTCCACTGACAAGCGGCTGATTTGGCAGAGTGAAGGACACTCATATATCTGTTAACCATATACACCCACCGACACAATTATCCATTTTCATTGGTAATGTAGGCTGGGAGCACTCACTGGTTAAGTAACTTGCTCAGAGTGACACAGTAAGGAAATGAAAGTGGAAGGAATCAAACCCTGTAGCTTGGGTACAAAAAGCAACTCATTAATAGCTTAGAGCCTTAAGTCTTGGCACTAATTGCCAGCTAACAGTTGGTGGTGCATGCCTATTTGATCTCCCTGTCAGAATCATTCACTAGAATTTATTTTTTCAGAATAGTTTTTGCCCTGCAATGTCCTTATAACAGTTGCATTTAAATAATGTTTAAATAATGTATCTGGGGCTATAAATGCTGTGTTTCAGTAAGTTATTTACTGTTAGGTTACGAATGTTTGCAGATTGAATTGTATTGTTGTAGCATATTATTATTATTATTATTAGTAGTAGTAGTAGTAGCAGTAGTAGTAGTAGTAGTAGTAGCAGCAGCAGCAGCAGCAGTAGTAGTAGTAGTAGTAGCAGCAGCAGTAGTAGTAGTAGTAGCAGCAGCAGCAGTAGTAGTAGTAGTAGTAGTAGTAGTAGTAGTAGCAGCAGCATCAGCAGTAGTAGTAGTAGCAGTAGCAGCAGCAGCAACAGCAGTAGTAGTAGTAGCAGTAGCAGTAGTAGCAGCAGCAGTAGTATTAGTAGTAGTAGTAGTAGTAGTAGTAGCAGTAGCAGCAGCAGCAACAGCAGTAGTAGTAGTAGCAGTAGCAGTAGTAGCAGCAGCAGTAGTATTAGTAGTAGTAGTAGTAGTAGTAGCAGTAGCAGCAACAGTAGTAGTAGGAGCAGCAGCAGCAGCAGTAGTAGTAGTAGTAGCAGCAGCAGCAGCAGTAGTAGTATTAGTAATAGTAGTAGTATTTTATTTATTACATTTTCCTGTATTCATTGCCCTGAACCATGTCTTCTGAACCATAACCTGAGTAGTCAAACCTGTTGCATTCTTTGAATGTGTTTTGTAAAACAAATGGTTGCAATTTTATATTTGCTTATGACACATAGACAATTAAATTAGTATTCTCTGATTATGTTGGTCTTGTATGAAGTGGATTAATCATGACTTCAGTGACCTGCAGTAACTGAAACACAGGCTGGAGGATTGCTCAAACTATGTGAGATGAGTGGATCCTTCCAAGTGCTTTGCGGAATGTTAACAATGCAGAGGGTATAACTAAGCATACCCCATGTGCACAATAATTTATATAATTTATATATACATATATATAAATAAATAAATAAATATATATGTATGTATATGTATATATATGTATATATATATATATATATATATATATATATATATATATATATATATATATATATATATATTCAGAAGTATCTTTGTCCCTGATAAGCAGGTCTTTTAACAAACAACTCAGATTTCAAGAAAGGTGGTATGTTGGTCTTTATTAGGACTAGTTCTACTTGTTTGGAGAACAGCATCATAATTTCCTCAGTCTGTTTTGTTTGATGATCTTTTCCTATCTAGTTATATCCAGGTGTAGGAGAATTTGCTCATATGGGATTCAGGATTTGTCTATATTTCAGTTAAAGATAAGATTTCTGGCTTGTAACGATCAATCCAGGTGTGCAGTTAAATTTGTTACATATATTTCAGGCATTAATGTGGTCTAGTTTTACATCTTCAGTAGTAGCAGATTGGCATATGCTGGTCTTGTAGAAGGTCAGACCAGGATTTGAGCAGACATTACCCCAGCTAAATAAATGCAGAAATCTGGCATTATTTTAGAAATATTATGCAATGTGACAGTATGATGCATAGAAGAGGTGCTTTTGGGTTATTGGATTCTGTAGGCATGTGCAGTTTGTTTTGGACAAATATTTTATTCTTTGTGTTTGAGTGGTATTCTAGCATGACTTCTTAGTATTATAACAATGATATATATAATAGGTATAGACATTGAGTGGGCTCTGGTATCTGCTTATATAGGTTAAATATAAAAGAAATATAAAAATAATTATGGACAGCATTCCATTGCAGTATGTCATATGCCATTGGTGGGAATTATACACAAATTAGCTGAGTAATGAATTCTGCTAATCTCCTTGCTGTATCACTCTGCTGTTACCTTTTCTCTTCCCACTATCTAGCTATATTTTTTTCTTCCTTCTACTCCACCAACATTCTCTACCTCACACCTGCTTTACCACACTCTACTTACCTGGATATACTTAATATGCCTCAGGAATCTGCTCCTCTCTGATTGTCTCTGTAGACTCTCACTTACCTGCTCTGAGACCTCCTAAGTCTTCCTTCTTACCTGGACCTCTGCATCTCTGTATCTTCTTTCCCCCCTTCCTCACTCTATTGCACACTCTTTTACAGCTGAGACCTTTCCACTTCACTTTTCGAACAATACTCACCTATGTAGGAATACTGGGTAACCTACCACTCCTAGATCACTCCATATGGTTCTTTGCCCCTCCCCTATCTACCTGCCCATTCTTTCTCGATCTCCTCCTCCTCCTACCTCATATTCTGCCCCAAGGGCATATAGTGGGGAAACCCTTTGTGGCACCATCTTTATTATCACTCTAATTGCCCTGGCTGCTGTGTGTCCCTGGCCCCAGAGGATTAGTGCTACTCTTTCTACCTCCTATCCTGTACAAAGGGACCTGCCTGGTCTTTCAGGACCCCTTTCTGTTATTTTTCAACCATCCCAACATCTGGCCAAAGAAACCTGTTTCCCCAGCACATTTTTTCCCAGCTACCAAAAGGACTAAGAACTCTCTACCTCCTATCCTGTACTAAGGGACCTGCTTGGTCTTTCAGGACCCCTTTCTGTTATTTTTCAACCATCCCAACATCTGGCCAAATAAACCTGTTGCCCCAGCACATTTTTTTTCTGCTACCAAAAGGACTAAGAAACTCTCTACCTCCTCTCCTGTACTAAGGGACCTGCTTGGTCTTTCAAGACCCCTTTCTGTTATTTTTCAACAATCCCAACATCTGGCAAAAGAAACTTGTTGCCCCAGCGCATTTTTTCCCAGCTACCAAAAGGACTAAGAAACTCTCTACCTCCTATCCTGTACTAAGGGACCTGCTTGTTCTTTCAGGAACCCTTTCTGTTATTTTTCAACCTACCCAACATCTGGCCAAAGAAACCTGTTGCCCCAGCACATTTTTTTGCCAACTACCGAAAGGACTAAGAAAGTATGTTCTACCTTGGACCTACCTATTAAGCTGAATTATTTATTTGTACCTTACCTAGTACCAAGAGTAATTAAGCTACCGAGTTGGGAAACCAGCAGCCATACTCCTCTCTACCCCAATAGCAACTGCTATTTTCTCCCCTTGGTATCTTTTATCTGTACTACTTCTTCTAGCTATCTCTAATACAAATACCATTGTTGTATTCTACTTTCTGCCCACTAATCCAGTCTAGGGTTATACCTCGTTCTCCACCTTCCCAAATATCTTCTCTGAATACATTTTCAGCTCTGATCCCTTGACTAGTTGCTAATCTCCTTGCTGTATCACTCTGCTGTTACCTTTTCTGTTCCCACTATCTAGCTATACTTTTTTCTTCCTTCTACTCCACCAACATTCTCTACCTCACACCTGCTTTACCACACTCTACTTACCTGGATACACTTAATATGCCTCAGGAATCTGCTCCTCTCTGATTGTCTCTGTAGACTCTCAATTACCTGCTGTGGGACCTCCTATGTCTTCCTTCTTACCTGACCTCTGCATCTCTGTATCTTCTTTTCCCCCCTTCCTCACTCTATTTCCCACTCTTTTACCAGTGAGATATTTCCACTTCACTTTTCCAACAATACTCACTTATTTAGGACTACTGGGTAACCTACCACTCCTAGATCACTCCATATGGTTCTTTGCCCCTCTACTATCAACCTGCACACTCTTTCTCGATCTCCTCCTCCTCCTACCTCATATCCTGCCCCAAGGGCATATAGTGGGGAAACCCTTTGTGGCGCCATCTTTATTATCCCTGTAATTGCCCTGGCTTCTGTGTGTCCCTGGCCCCAGAGGATTAGTGCTACTGTACGTGTTACAGCTAGATATTTGTTTCATTTTTAAATAAGAATACAACTGTTGTAAGCTGTCCATTCTGCTAATAGCAGACCTGTATCAGTCTTAGCCGCTTATACCGCGTAAAGTAGATACTGTTTATGTGCATTTTTTTAATGACTTTATTGCTGTTATTTCTTTTACAGTGTGTGTTACTTACTTCTCCATTCTGACAATTGTTGAATGCTATTAGCCCAAGTCTACAAATACTTAGAAAGGTATAGGATTTATATGTGTTATTTAGGGAAACCAAGTGTTTGAGGGTTACGTACATGCAAAACGGCTAACTTGATATTTGCTGTCCCTTCCACGTGGACTTTTACATGCCACTCTGCTTCCAGTAGTGTCTGCTTACTTTTAGTTCCTATGAAGTTTGTAAGTGGGATTCCAGGTAAAGCATTGCTTTATAGAAGAGAGTACTGAACCTCTTTAGGTATTTCTGCTGTATTTAATGCGATCTCCATGCCCTCATGCCCTCATATCACTCACAGATGCCGCTACTGTTTCTATGATAACGTTTTTGCCCAGGCATTTTTGCCCGCCTTTTCACTTTCTTGTAGCTTTTTTATCCTGCTTGTGTAATTTGACCCTGATGTATGAAGGTTTGTAACCCTAAATATACAGATATCAACTATTTCTAACTGGAGTTCCTAACTAATTGCCTGGTGTACCCTGTCCTTAATAACCATTCCTGTAAGCAAATGCTCTTTATTCCAAATAGCAATCGTTGTTGACAAGGCTTGTCTGTCCTTTCTGGCTATACAGTAATGCAGAGTTGGCGTTCTCACTCTAATGTTAGATAATTTTACTTTTTTATTAGAAAAGCTTACATGATTTGGCAAGTTACCTTATTAACTTATTCAACAAGTGCTTGTCTAGCACTCCTGCTGGTAACTTTCCAGTAAGCTAGGCCTGCTTATTCTAATAGCAACCCCCCCCCCCTCAGAAAGGCTTTGTATAACGTCCTGGCTATATATTTGATGCTGAGTGAATTTTTTACCATAAATAGCTATATAATATTTGGCAGCTGTCCTATAAGCTAGGACTGCTCACTTAAATAGCGAGTGTCTCTAAAGTGGCTTTGTGTCCTCCAGGCCATAGAGCTGATACTGAGTGGCCCTTTTACCCTGGATATAAGTATATTTTAGTTGTTCGTATCTGGCGAACATTCGACACGGTGGAAGAAACATACATTTATTAAGTGGCTGTTACTTGCACACTGTTCTGGGGAACTAGTCCAATATTACCTAGCAGTGCTTTGTTAGAATAGTGATTTGTATGAATTACATTTTATTTGCTCTTTGAATTGTTACTGAAAGAGAATCTCAGCTGTCCCATGTGTCTGTATAAAACTGCTTGCTTATTTTATGTCTCTGCAACTATCTGAAAATGCTAACTTAAGATTGAGAGCATAGCATCCTTAAATAGTGTAATTTTACTGATTATAACTGTGTCTTACCAAGATTGCTTTTATAGTACAGCAAATATTAATGTTGTCTTAACACCTAATTTTTATCTTTCTATTCCTTCTAGCTCTCTACCTCCTATCCTGTACTATGGGACCTGCTTGGTCTTTCAGGACCCCTTTCTGTTATTTTTCAACCATCCCAATGTCTGGCCAAAGAAACATGTTGTCCCAGCACATTTTTTCCCAGCTACCAAAAGGACTAAGAAATTATGTTCCACCTTGGACCTACATATTAAGCTTGAATTATTTATTTGTAACTTACCTAGTACCAAGAGTAATTAAGCTACCGAGTTGGGAAACCAGCAGCCATACTCCTCTCTACCCCAATAGCAGCTGCTATTATCTCCCCTTAGTATCTTTTATCTGTACTACTTCTTCTAGCTATCTCTAATACAAATACCATTATTGTATTCTACTTTCTGCCCACTAGGTGGCACCTTAATCCAGTCTAGGGTTACACCTCGTTCTCCACCTTCCCAAATATCTTCTCTGAATACTTTTTCAGCTATCATCCCTTGAATAGCTCCTTGCTGTATCACTCTGCTGTTACCTTTTTTTTCCCACTATCTAGCTATACTTTTTTCTTCCTTCTACTCCACCAACATTCTCTACCTCACACTTGCTTTACCACACTCTACTTACCTGGATATACTTAATATGCCTCAGGAATCTGCTGCTCTCTGATTGTCTCTGTAGACTCTCACTTACCTGTCTAATCCGCTCCGTTTGCCCTGCGGGATCACTCCGCTCCCCTACCCTACCCCACCCCCAATTCCCACCCACCCCCAGTGCTCCTACTCTTATACTTACATGGACACACACCCTTCCTTCCTATCCAATAGCTATCCAGTACTCATTACAAAGCTACCAGCTACACACCCACTCCCATACTGAGATTACATTCAATTACCTCTTAGCTATTTCTATACTCCAGACTCTCTCTACACTTACCTCCTAATTCCTAACTATACTATATAATCTCCTACCCCATGCCCTTAACTCATACACTCACATTTATAAAACTACTTCTTTTACTTTCATTACTATATATTCTTTCTATACCCTATATCCTTACCTTTTATGAAAACCTACAATACACCACATCTTAACAACCCCTAAAACAAACATTACTAATAAATGAGCTAGCCTTCCAAAGCCATTCAAACATAACATCCACCCCAACCTATTTGTCACCAAAATACCACAGATTAGCCCATTTTACATTCCCACAATATAGGGAATCACAACATAATTGCTGTAAACTACTGAAGCATCCATATAGTCCTTATAGACATCCTCTCCTTCACGGGGACATTTATCCCAACCCAGGACCAAATAGCAACACCCTTAGACACCCCTCTCCCCATTTCACTCCCTGTATAACCCAAATTTCTCTACACATAGCTCATCTCAATATAAGGAGTGTAAACAATAAAGTTAGACAACTACATGTGCTACTAGATACACACCCATTTGATATCTTATGTTTAACAGAAACCTGGCTCAAACCTGTTACAAAAGAAAATGAAATACTCCCGCCTGGTTATATGTTGAGATTAGACCGAACTACCAAAAAGGGTGATGGGGTAACAATACTGTACAAATCTCATTTACAGGTCACTTCTTTAGTAGTACAACCACCTTTAGATACTAATGTGGAAATTCTTATCTCCAAGCACCAGCTCAATACTACTAAATCTATATACATAATATGCTCCTACCTACCCCCAGGCAATAACAACAGCATCTTAGAAAGTATCTTCTGCTGGCTTTCTACATCCTTCCCACATGAAGCCATTGTACTCGGTGACTATAATATAGACTGGAACACCTTTACCACTCATAATCCCACAACCCATATAAACCTCTATGGCTTTTCCCAAACTATTACCACCCCTACCAGAATCCATAAACTCAGTTGCAAAAAATGTATCTTAGACTGGATCTTAATTAACAGCCATCCTCTCTCTTATAAAGTAGGTATCCTTCCTGATGATATTAGTGACCATTCGCTTACCTATATATCTAGACAAAAATAATTTATCCCAAACCAAACTACCTTTAAAATCACCCGCAACAAAAACAATTTTAATCCAGCAAACTTTCAAGGAGAGCTTCAAGCCTGTGACCAGTCACCCATACAACACCTCCCTCTTGATGAAGCAGTATCCTATTTTATCTCCAAATTCTTACAAATTCTCGAATTCCATGCCCCCTCACACTCTATAAGAACTAGAAGCAAAGCAGCCCCATGGCTTACTAAAGAGACTAGACAACAAATCCTACTAAGAAATAAAATCTGGTCCAAATGGTGAAACACTAAAGACTCAATAGATCGGCAATACTTTAAACAGCTAAGAAATGCCACCAAAAAAATCAATAGCTCATGATAAAAAAAAACTATTACTTTAAACTCCAGAAAAAGCACCACAATCAACCCCAAACCTTCTGGTCAGGTATAAATAGACTTTTACACCCAGGCCACTCCAAAACACCAATGCCATCAGGTCTCTCTCTAAACACTCCAGACCAGATTGCTGATGCTTTCAATACCTTTTTTACTAAAACTGTCCAATCTCTAGCTAACACCTTACCACCTGTTAATTCTACCCTCTCATCTCCTTAACAACCATACCATCTACCTTTCACTTAAAACCTATTCCTACATCCCTCATCTATACTCTACTTCATAAACCTAAACCTTGTACTCCCTCAGCTGATCTCCTACCACCTGAATACCTTCAAACTGCTGCAAAAGCTCTTGCCTATCCCATTTCTATCCTAATCAATAGAACCATCACTGAAGGCTCCATTCCTTTTCTCTGGAAAATCTCTCACATAATCCCTCTTCACAAGGGTGGTAACTCAACTGAACTCTCTAACTTTCGGCCTATAGCCCTAATCTCTCCACTAGTCAAAATCATGGAAAAATGCATCCATCAACAATTTCTTGACCACATTCTCCAAAATAACCTTCTAGCTGACTGTCACCATGGTTTTAGACCATTCCACAGTACCACCACTGCTCTCCTATCCTTTATGGACAGCATTAATAAACATCGTAATAACAACATGCTCTCCTCTGCACTCTTCATTGACCTATCTAAAGCTTTTGATATGGTTAACCATCAAATACTTCTCAACATACTCAAATCATTCTCACTTGACACACAGGCATTACAATGGTTCAAGTCCTACTTACACAATAGACAGCAGGCTGTCCTTTGGTATAATAACCTATCCAAACACCTCCCTATTACCCTTGGTGTCCCTCAAGGCTCTATCCTAGGACCTCTACTCTTCTCCATATTCATTAATGACCTTTCTATAAATTTACCTTTACCTACCTGCATACAATACACAGACAACTCCACTTTGATTTGTAAAGCCTCCTCTTCATCTGAACTCCAATCCATCACCCAAACAGTATTTAACCTAGTTGAAAACTGGTTCCAACAACGTTGCCTCCTCCTAAATGCCAAAAAAAAAAACCAAACTATTGCTATTTACTCCAACTATTAAATCCTCCCCAATAGATTTCTCCATTACATCAAACAATGGTACAATCATAGCTCCTGACCCGACTACCAAACTTTTAGGTGTAATAATTGACCACAACCTCAACTTTGACTCACATATTAATGCTACTATTCAAACAGTAAACAGACAACTTGGATCTGTGTAGAGGATAAAACCTTTTCTCACCCCAGAAGCCAGAACTACAATTGCACAGACCCATCTGATCTCCACCCTCCTCTATGCCTCCCCCATTTATACTAATCTTTCAAAAAGCAACCTAAATAAATTGACCACTTCTTATAACAATATTGCCAGGTTTGCTACTGGGTCCCCATTTAGAACTCATCACTGTCTAAATCTCAAACTTCTAGGATGGCTAGAACTACATAACCAGCTAGAATTTTAACAACTCTCCATTACCCATAAGATTCTGTACCAGCCTAGTAATACTCCTATTCTCAGTAGCCTCATCTCCCCCTACATCAATCTTACTACCCTTCGCTCAGCCAATAAACTACTGGTTACCATCCAGAAATTGTACAACAAGGCAGGTGATTCTCTTTTCTCAAATTCAGTGGGGAAGATTTGGAACAAGCTTCCCAACAAACTTGCCTCTCTCTCGTCATTACTTCTCTTTAAAAAGCAACTAAAAATCCAACTAAAAACACAATGGCTATGCGCATGTACTAACCCTGACTAACACCCCCTAGTACAACTTTATTCTATACCTCTCCTCCAAAACTCACATTGTGGAAATAGTAAATTATTCCCTCACTCCCTTCTTTGTATCCTACCCCCAGGGAACTATCACTGAGTATGTTCATTGCAACAATCTTTCTGCTGTAAGCACATGTCTTCCACCTTGTATATAGACCAACTATTGTTTCACTATGACTGTAATTACGTCTTTAACTGCATATATTTAATACCTTTCTTATTGTTCAGTGTTATATTTTTTATTATAACCTGTATACTTCATTGTAAAATGTACATTCCTACTTAACATACTTTATGGTGAATGCCAGATGCTTTCCCATGGAAACAGTACTGTATTGCTTTGTTAAACTCAGTAGTCACATTCTCAATAATTAAGTTCTTTGAAGAAAATCTTCATGTATAACATATTTTAGATACTTTTGGACTTTTTTCTGTCCTGATTTATTAGTTTAAGGTGGAGCTTATCTCCCTAGGTCTCTACTGAAAATGGACATGTATCCAGTTAGACTAGCCCAGTCAAAAAATGTAAAATAAAATAAAATAAATGAATAAATAAATTTGTCCATATGTTGCCATCTGCATTATTATTTTCAAATGCATTTTATTTCTGATTTATTACTTATCTTTAATAAAGAAAACTCATTATACTTTGTAAGGCACCTTAAGCAATAGGTCATTATAATGACAAATCTAAAACATACTAATTAAAATAACACACACACATATATATATATATATATATATATATATATATATATGCATAACAAAATATTCTGAGCAACATCTTCAATAAGTAATTAAATTAGAATCATACACATTGTATATCTTACTGGAAATAAACAGTTTTAAGTTAGTTACCTTAAGCTATAAAATTCTAGAAGTTGTCAACCTAATGAGATACAGAATATGGCTTCAGCCAAACAAAAAGTGTACCAACTTACAGCTTCAATGCAAACCTCAAACTCTTGCATACAGACATACATACATACATACATGCAAATATTTCAAGCATGGGCATTAATGCCCTTCTAGCCTGCCAATATACCAAAACAGTTCTTTCCATAATAAGCATCCCAGCTGTTCTTAAAAATGTCTAAACTAGTACTTGCTTTATGTAATTTGGTAGTCTGTTCCGTGCATCTGCTGTTCTCTCAGAGAACCAGTAAGTGCACTTCTCATTCTTATAGACTCGTATGTGTACATTGCCTGTTGATTCTTTACTACTTTTAGATAACCCCAAGCATTCCCAGAGGTAGTTGTCTCTAAATGCTTTGTATACTTGAATAAGGTCTCCTGTTAAATATCTCTAAGAGATGCTGTACAAGTGAAGGCATTTTAGTCTTTGATAATAACTTAAATTTTCACATCCATGAATGCCCTTAGTATATTTCCACTGTACTCTTTCCCATTTATGAATGCTTGTTTTCTTGTAAAGTTTCTGTATTGTTAAGCTATAGTAAAGTTTGGGTCTAATGTAATGAACAAACACTGACTTCATCATTTCTGATCTCCTAGACTTTATAAATCTTTTTATATAACCTATACTTCTATAACTATCATTAACCAACTGGTTGACATGATTAGAAAAACACAAAGCTGGATCTACCTATATACCAAAGTCCTTAAATTAATCTACAGTTTCAATCACGGTGTGCTGTATTAAATTTTCATCTTTCAGTTGATGTCTCCCATATCTCATATGTTTAGTTTTGATGTATTTATTGGCATATTATTCCCCTGTGCCCAAATGGTCAATTTAGTCAAGCTCGTTACAGATATACCCTATCTGTAACACATGTAATCATTTTACCCAATTTCAAGTCATCTGCATACAGACTGTAGAACACCTCAGATGAAGACATAGATCTGAAAGATACAATCTAAATAGTATGGGCCTAGGGCAGAGCACTGTGGGACACCTTAACTATAACCTCAAATTTCACCTGCCCAGTTGCTGTATGATACTTGTCTTGTCCTATTTGTAAACCATACAGATATTAATTTTATAAAGATTATATTGATACCTAATTGTTCTAATTCATTGATCAGCATTTTGCATATGACCCTGTCTAATACTAATGTTCAATCTATATAAATTACATCACAGCACAAATTTTCATTCATTGTTATAGAACATCATTTTACAGGTGGTAATACACCTATTTTCAGCATATGTATGTTGACTCATGGTTTCAAGTCACAACATTTCCAGTCCCAGCAATAACTTATCCAACATTACCATCTTCCTTCTTTTTCCACAACTCAAAAGTAAACTTAAGGATCTGTATGACTCTGGGCTTGTCCCTCACACTGCCCTTTTCTTTACAGATAGGTTTAACAAGTGCATGTCTCCAGTCTTTTTTTTTTTCAAAACAGGTTTATTGTTTTAGCATATAAGAGAAATATCATAACAATTTTATACAAGTAATTAAAAATATGTATTATTATAATATTCAACAAAACAACTAAAGTATTTACAAAGACATCCATTACAATCAGATCAATTAATTAAACTAAAATACCGTGCTATTGAAATTAGAATTTTTTAACAAATTTTGTAAATTATCCCATACAATATAATAAGATGTTTTTCTAGTTGTTCTTGTCCTAATTGTGTTTATTTCCATATGGCACACTATATTCATAACATTTTTAAATTCATTGAACGAAGGAGGTGTATCTGAAATCCAATTTCTAGTTATTATTTTCCTAGCCACTGCTAGAATAGACCATAACAAGGGAAGCTTAACCTTTTTAACACTTTGAGGTACAGGTGTGTTGAATAATATAAGAGATTTAGAAATAATGAAATTATCTGTAAAAAGAGCCTGAAAAATTCATTAATTGACTTTCAGTATTCTTTCAATTTTATACAGTCATAAAACATATGAGCCCAGTCAGCATTAATTTCTACATTACATCTCTTACATAAATTATCTTTATTATTTATTTTATTCATCATCAAAGGTGTATAAAAAGATCTATGTAAAAATGTCCATGTATAAAGTCTCCAGACAATGGAAGACGTAGTTCTATAAGCAGATTCCAATATATATTGTTTATCTTGTTGATTTGGTGGGTCCCCATTAATAGAAGTGAAATAATTCCAGTATGAATCTACACTGTAAAAAGTTTCTTGTCTGATAATTTTATGTATGTATGAAAGTTTACCTTTATCAGAAACTTTATGTTGTAAATTGAATATCAAGTAATCAATCAGTGTTGGAATAGATTCTTTAACTGTTATAGACATTAGATCTATTTTATTAATGAGATGTTGTCTAAAGGTCTGAACCTCTAACCAGCAAGTTTCTCTTAGATCAAATTCTTGTTTTAAGAAATCTAGATTTTTAACTTTATTATCAGATATCAACTGATACCAGTACTTTAGATCATTATCTATAGCTAAATGAGTTCTTTCAGAAGTAGATGACAAAAGCATACCCTGAGTATACATTATAGGGAATATAATACAATTCCATTCCCTATACTTAGGGTGCATGAATATAAAGTTACGATAGCTAATAATAATGTTTAATGGGTAACAAACAATATGTTTAGGTGTAATAGGTGAAGTACAAAATTCCTTTAGTAACCATAACATGGAGTTGTTTACAATCATAGTTTTATGTGTTAAGGAGATTTTCATGAAGTGCATACTAATTAGCTCCCAATAATATTTCCATTTTGCAACATATGACTGATCTATTAATAAAGTAATAACTTTTACAATAGAAGAGATAGTATATAAATTAAAGTCTGGAAAAAAAATACCCCCTTGAGACCAGCAATTAGTATGTTTCTTTAATGCAATCCTAGGTCTATTAGGTGCCCATAAGAAATTTAACATTAGTGTATTCAATTTCTTGATAATTATTTTTGTAGGTGAAAGTATTATTGATTGTATTAAGTATAAAATCTTGGGGAATATTATCATTTTAATAATTGTAAGTCTCTCCTCCTTAGTAAAAAACATATTATTCCAGGTATTAAAAAGGTTTTGTATATTAAGAAAACAGGTATTATAATTATTATATATAATAGATTTAATATCTTTAGATAGTATTATACCTAAATAAGTTATCTGACCTGAATTGGGTACATATTTAGTAAAATCACTAATGAGAATATTTTTTCGTGTATATATAGGTAGTATTTTAGTTTTTTCTTCATTGAATATTAAATCAGAAATACTTTTAAAATTCATCATTTTATCAAATAGAGACTGCATAGAAGAATTAGATCCTGCTGATGTAATTAGAACATCATCTGCAAAAAGTTGAATTTTGGATGTTATATTTTCATCTATTTCAAAACCCTCTATGTCAGTACTGTTTCTGATCAAATTAGCCCAAGGCTCCATTACTAAAGTGAATAATAGTGGAGAAAGTGGACATCCTTGTTTTGTACCTTTAAAAATGGGTGTTTTTTGTGAAACATATGTTCCTACCTTAATATAAGCCAAAGTTCCTTTGTATAAATGCTCAATTAGATTTACAAATGCATCTGAGAAGTTTGTGCACTTCAGTAAGGTAAACAGATAGTCCCAACTTACTGAATCAAATGCTGAACTTATATCAAGGCTAATAAGTGTTAAATCTTTCTTTTTCCTATTTGCAAAATCAATTAATGTTAAAGTTCTTCTTATATTATCAAAAGTATTTCTATTTACAATGAAGCCTGTCTGATCTATATCTATAATGCCGGGATGATTGTCTTCAATCTATCAGCAAAAATACTCATAAACATTTTATAATCAACATTAAGTAATGAGATGGGCCGATATGAAGTACATCTAGTTGGATCTTTATTAGGTTTTAAAATTGGCGAAATAAATGTATATTGCCAAGATGGGGGAGTTATTAACTCAGTTTGGGCCAGAATAAAAACCTTATGTATTAATGAATATGTACTTTTAGAAAGGATTTTATATATCTCTGGTACAATACCATCATTACCCGGTGCTTTGTTTGATTTAAGCTTATTTATTTGTGTAATAATTTCTGTATATGAAATACTCTTGTCCAATAGTTTAATCTGTTGTTTATTAAGCTTTTTATTCATGTTTGTGGTTATAAACTCCTTTATTTTATCTTTAGGTTCCATGTTAATGTTATTATGGTTAATTTTGTGAAAGTGATTTCTAAATTCATCTAGTATTTCTGGTATACTAGAAACATTCTTCTTTTCCTTAGAGAAAAGATTTCTTTGATATGGTTTTGTTTATTCAACCTTTTTGTTTTATTTTTAAGTCTATGTAAGTATTTGGGGCTTATTGAATAAGAGAAAAACTTGTATTTCTCTAAAGTTATTTTAACTTTATGAGTTAAAATTTCTTTGTATTTCTCATTTAGTTTGTTTATTTCTTCAATAACTTTCTTGTCCATAATATTTTCTTTATTATTATGTTTTAATTCCTTATCCCAAGATTTCCTTTTATTATTATACCATCTGATACTTTGTCCATATAGATATGATTTTAAGGCATCCCAAACATAAACAATGGAGACTTCAGGAGTATTATTTATGTCTAAAAAATGTTTTACTTCTGAAAGTATATATTCTTTATAGTCTTTTAGCTGAGTTAAGTATGCTGGTATCCTTTTGATCTGAACATTATGAGTATTTTTTATCATGAATTCAAAAACAATTGAATTATGATCAGATATAGGACATGAAATGATTTTGGAATTAATTAAATCTGTTACCATCTGGATAGAAATAAAGACCCTATCTATTTTTGAATAAGTTTTGTATCTGTTAGAAAAAAAGGTGTATGGTAATGATTTTGAATCAATCTGATTATTAATATCATTCAAATGATAAGAATTAGCAAAATCATTTAAATGTTTTGCATTAGATGTAATTCTTCTTTTCCCTATAGTGGTAGTATCACTTTCATGTAGTCTACAATTAAAGTCACCAGCTAAAATAATATCTCCTATAGAGAATGATATGATCTTATCAAGATGATGTTTCACTGTATTAATACCAATTCCAGGTATCCAATATACATTAATTAAAGTGTAAGTCTTCCCATTAATTTGTATTGTAACCATACAAAACATTCCTTTGTCATCCTGATAAGACTTAATGGTTTTAGGAATGGGCATACTTTTATTCCATAAAATAGCCACTCCTCTTTTATTCAGAGTGTGCTCAGAAGTAACCAATAGTGTATAATTGTCTGTGGCTAGTTAATCAATAACTTATATCAAGAGATGGGTTTCTTGCAGGAAGACTAAGTTGGCCTTATGTAAATTAATGTATCTTATTAGGCTTGCCCTTTTACACGGATTATTCAATCCATTAATGTTTAAAGAAATTCCTTTTAAAGATGTCATTTGGCTTTTTTAAAACTTAAGAATCTTATGATCAAAATAACAAATAACAAGATAAGTAATGTTACATCTCCTCCTTTAGGTGTACCTTTAAATATAGCTGTATTTATTGAATCTCTTATGGGATTTTGTATAGGATTCAATTTTTTTGTAGTGACAATGAGTGTACAAAATATATTGTGGATGTCAAAACTATATACAAATAACAATGAACAAGTGAAAATAATGTAAGGATTAAACCTTGAATCCAGCCTGGAGTTATAAACTCCAACTTAGAGTAGTATTTACCACTCAAGTTAACCCCCTACCCTAAGCAGCAGTACCTCAGCTACCACCTTAAAAATTTAATACTAATTATATTTAACTGAGGTTAACAGTTTTCAATTCAATTATCTAGCAAGACAAGACTACACATTTGGTAAAACAGCATCATATAAACAAAAATAAACTTTTTTTTAAAAAAACTGTTCATACTACTATATACATCTATGTAATATAAAACACTTGTATTCAAATAGCATTCAAATAATCTTGATGTTAGAAATCAAGAGGAGAGAAAAATAAGTTCTAACATTCATTTAAATCAAAAACTTTGGCTAATATGATTCAGACATTACATATATTAAGATGCATCTATTTTCTGTCATGTAAATGCAATCAACAGCTTCCAAAAAAAAACTTGAATTGCTTGTATATGAGCATTTACTCAAACTCATTATTGTCAATAGAATAAAATATTGTATTCATAGAAATTGTTATAAATCATACTGCACAGTTATGCAGATTCTCAGAAACACTTGCATTATTGTAAAAAAAAAAAAAGAAGCCATCACACGCACACACACACACACACACACACATATATATATATATATATATATATATATATATATATATATATATATATATATACATACACACACACACACACACACACACACACACACACACACACACACACACATACACACACACACACACACACACACACACACACACACACACACACACACACACATATACATATATATATATATATATATATATATATATACACACACACACACACACACACACACACACATATGTATACACATATATATATATACATACACACACACACACACACACACACACACATACACACATATATATATATATATATATATATATATATATATATATATATATACATGCATACACATGCACACACACACATACACACACACACACACACACACACACACACACACACACACATATATATATATATATATATATATATATATATATCTGATCTCACTGAGTTGTGTCCTTGCTGAGCACTATCCTACTTGCTGTCCCTACAATAAATCTGTCTGCTTTATACAAAATAATGCACAGCAAACACATTTCAGTAACCAGATTTTACAACCATGCTATACTACTGCTTTAAAATATATCGCATGGCAATTTCTTCCAGAATAGAGTTATAAAATTATTTATGCTTGTCAATCAGATGAATTAAATGAGTTATAGTAATGTATATGTTTGGAACATAAGTTTTTAACACAGATTATTATGCTGCTGTTAAGTAGATTTTCAAAAAACACTTGAATAAATGTTTCATTTTCTATGCCTTCTAAAATAAGACATTTACTTACTACAAGAAACTGCATCATTTAAACTCATTATAACTGACATATTTTATGAATTCTAACATAGATATTTAAGTAATTATATAAAATATCTCACATTTAGATGTTAAAGAGTTCATTTTCCTTCACATAGTCACATTTGTATCATTTCTATTTCCTGGTAGAGTGTTCTTCCTGAATCTGTGATGTGTCAGTGTGATATCTAGGTCAAAGGTTAGACTAACTGCTTTCAGCTTCTCTGTGAGAATTCTGAGAGTTGAAGCTTTTGAAGTAGCTCATGGACACTGTGCATGAGACAGCCCACATCCCAGATTGTCTCCCTTAACATTTTGGCGGGAAACTTATTAAAAACTAGTGACAAACATTCATTTAGCAGAGTAAATATATCTAAACATGACAAAACCTTCACAATGTATTTTACAGGTTATTACAGCCTCTATGTAAGTGAAATTAAGCCCAAAATTATTAATAAGTAATAAAACTCATTATTTTTGTCCCAACTCAATTTTTATGCAAATCTTATTATTTACTGTGTCTATATGATCAAACGCATTTCTATATATTAATAAAGAAAAGAAAAAGAGAGTAGAAAATAAAAGGGTGTAAGGCAGAAATAAAAAAAATGTAAGAGAAAGCTATAAGAAGTATATACAATGGAATATTACTTACTGTTTATATTAATAGAGTTAAAAATAAAACATATTATTTACTATTATTTAGTTCTAATTATTATTAGTTAAAGCATGACAGATTATTTACAAACAAGCATAAGCAGTATAATCAAGAAAGTATAATTAGGAATAGCATTTGAAGAACATATAAACTTTTTACAAGGAATAAATATGTTATTATTCTATTAATCATATTTTCATTACTCTTCTCCCTGCCCTCCCCCACCCTTTACCCACTACATAATCTAAATAGAATGTCATTGTTTAAACAAAGAAAAGAAGAAAAGGAGAAGAAAAAAAAAAAAAGATAAAGAAAAAAATGTATCAAATTACTGACCTTACTTCTCCTTTTCAGAAAGAGAAACAAATTAAATCATAGCTTGTTATTAAATCTTCAGATATTTTGACTGGTTATGAAACAAAACATTTCTTTGCACACAGAGAATAACTTTGATTAAATCTTTTTCAGAATATCCGTGGCTTTCTGAAAATGCAGGAACTATATTTAAAAAGATTAATAATGAAATAAAATGATGAGAGAAAAAAAAACATAGAACAAATCATTTGTTTTTTAGTCTCTTCTTCTTCTCTGAAGTCTTCCACGAAGTTTCAGTTGCCAGTCTCTTTAATGAAGGACTAGCCCATTCCATTTCCTCTATTTTATCCAAAATCTTATTTTTTTTTGATAAACAGTAAAGCAGAGTCTAAGTCATCGAAAATTTTAGGACCATCAGGAAGGAAGATTTTAAGCTTGGCAGGAAAAAGAAGGTATGTTTTAAACTGTGCTTTTTTAAGCTCCCTTATTAGTGGCAGAAAAACTTTTCTTTTAGCTATTACCATGGAAGAATAGTCATTGTCAAAACGCACAGTTGTCTCATTAATCTTAACAGGAGCTTTAGCCCAAGCAGATTTAAGAACCATCTCTTTATCAAAAGATGATAGAAATCTAACTATAACTGATCTAGGATATTTTTGTTAGAGTTAGTATTAGCTATAGATCTATGTGCTCTTTCGATACCAAAAGAGAATGCTTCTGGTAAGTCTAAAGTTTTAGGGAGCCATGTTGTTAAAAAAGAAGTAATATTGTTACCTTCAATATTTTCTGGCAGTCCAAAAATCCTAATGTTATTGCACCTAGATCTATTTTCCAGGTCATCCAGCTTTGTTTGTAAATGTGTATTTTGTTTCAGCAGAAACTCAATGTTGATTTCCTCTTCTTGGATTCTATTTTACATGTCATTCACAGCTTCTTCTATGCCTGTCATCTGGATCTTCTGTTGTTGCAGGTCTATATGTAACAAGTTTATTTGTTTTGTAGTTTTTTCTATGAAGGTGTCTATTTTAGTATCCATTTTATCCATCTTAGCAGTAAGTTGCTGGATTATAATTATCAGAGACTGAAGTTCTTTCTTGATGCTGGAGTCTTGAGAATTTGTCTTACTGGAACTCATTTCAGACTGATAAACTGACAGGAAAATTTCCAAAGTGATTTCTGACAGGAATATTGTTAAGATTTCCTTTCTTTTTTAGATATAGTTCAAGAACTATATAAAACAAACATATTTAGAAAGAAAATTACTTCAAAAATTAATTTTTTAAGTAATTAATTCCTGTCAGTGTAATGAAATTGGTGGAGCTGAAGAAATCTGCTGCTATCCTGTGTTCATCCTTGGCCACGCCCCCCTCATGTCTCCAGTCTTGAGGAATCTCCACATATTTATATGATTTAGTAAATAATAGATATAATGGTACTCTAAGTTCTTGCTGCGTATTACTAACTTCATCTCTTGCCTGTGCTTTGTTTGTATCCATTTTGCACAATTCTTTTTAAATACAATCTAATTTGATTTCAGTATCTGAGGTTACTCATATCTGGTTGTAATTAGGCCAGATTCTCACACCCATGTACAGCCAAATTGCTTTGTATAAGTTTTTGTAAATACATCGATAATCCTTTGTGTCTGAGAATATATATTAGAATCTACACAGACTTTATCAATTTGCATGCCTTTACTCCTTCCATATTTTATGTGTCTATAAACTCTTAAGTAATAGACAGTGACAACAGGCTCCTAATGTAAATGGATCCAAGACATTTAGGGGTCTTCTGTAACAGAACATCTAATGTGACATCGGTGCAATGGTTGAAGGCAAAAAGTAAAAACTGGTAGAATTGGAATCCTCAGCAAATAAATAAATAAACCAAGCTGACAAAGACTTATTTAAGTAAGGAGCATGTTCTGCAAAGTAAAGAACATACTAATGCGTTGACCAAAAGTGGTGGTTTCTATTGAAGAAGGAGCTATTTAACTACTGGAAGTTTTAAAAGTAAAGGAAAGAGGACAACTTTTTTGTGTAGTTACACAGAAACGGACAATCTGTCATCAAAAACAACTCTTGAGACACAAAATTTCTTCCACTAGACCTAGCCATTCAGAATCACACAGAAAGTTTACAGACTGAAAACACTCTTGAGGCTGAACGGGTATAAAATAATTGTATGTACCTGTATATACTATAATGTGCACCAGGAATGTAATAATATATTTCAGATTTTCAGGGATAAAGAAACACTGAAAGTTGTCACATTTGTTAAAGGTATTTCTTGTCAGCAATAGGCATGAGTGTGTTTGTGTGTGTGTGTGTGTGTGTGTGTGTGTGTGTGTGTGTGTGTGTGTATCAAAATATGTATTTATCTATATATCTTTCTCTCTATCTCTCTCTCTGTATATATATATATATATATATATATATATATATATATATATATATATAAAATATATATTTCTATACACATGTATATACACAGACACACACACACACACACACAGACACACATATATATATATATATATATATATATATATATATATATATATATATTTATATTTATTTAACATTTGTGAACCTGATTAGTCCGACTGGGCAGCAGACCTTTTTCAGTGGATATGGCATTAAAAAAACTCCAGATTTAAAAGTAAATGCATACTTGCATGGAATATGCCAAAAATAGAGTAAAAGAGTTACATACATTAAGTACAATTAAGTACAATATATCTATATCTATCTATATCTATCTATCTATATATATATATATATATATATATATATATATATATATCTCACTCTCTCTCTCTCTATATATATATATATATATATATATATATATATATATATATATATTATATTATATATACGTAGATTATATATAAATAGATATAGATAAATATGTGTGTATGAGTATACATACATATATATATATATATATATATATATATATATATATATATATATATATTTAGAGAGAGAGAGAGTAGAGAGATATATGTGTGTGTGTGTGTGTGTGTGTGTGTGCGTGTGGTGTTATGTGTATAGATTATTGTGCAGATTCAATAAGGCCTACACAGTCTACTAAAACTGTGCACTCATTGTTCACCGTTTTGTATTCAGTAAGCATGTAGAGCTGTGCAGACATGTTAAACATTGTGGCATGCTAATTACAGCATAAGCAGCAGAATTGTATGCTAATCAATCGAAGATCAAGGAGTAATTCAACAAGCTATAAAGCTGCTGTGTAGAGTCAGTGCTGGATTTCCCTGCAAATTCCGGAACATATTGGAATACAACCATGGAAACTAGTCTACACAGAAAGAATGTGAGGGGCTGCTGTTGCTCTTATTCATGTGTATGTGCCAGAGACCCAAGGGTATGCTGCTGCTGCTGGTGGTGCTGCTAATAGACCATGGCCAAGAAGGATAAGGGTGTTTACACCCCATTTAACTTTTCACAACCTGCATGAGTTATAAATTGCAGAGTGCTACAGGGTGGATAGAGACACACTGCACAAACTTTGCAACCTCTGTCATTCTCAACTGAGAGTAAAGACAAATCAATTAGAAACAATCCAGTGAAGACTACAGTAAGTGTAGCACAATTTTAACTACAGGAATCTTCCAGAGACCAACAGGAGGCATGCTAGGAGCATCACAGGCATCAGCATCTGGGATCCTACATCATTTCCTGAATGCCATGTAACAACATGCCAGTGAGTATGTTTTTTTTCCCTGTACACCTGAGGGTAGAGCCAAAACTATGCAGGAGTTCTGCCCTGTAGCACACTACCCTGAAGTCCTGGGTAAAGGAACTACTAGGGTTAGAGCCTATGCATATTAAGGATAAATACAGGTCTAGAATGTCCAAATGTGGGATGTGTTCTATCTGTAGATACATTAACAATGGGTCTTATGGTTAAAAACTACCAATGAATTATTAGTTGTCCTGGGTTTGGTAACTGCAATATCAATGGAGTAGTTTACCTGGCAACATGTGTTTTCTGTACTGCCGTTTATGTTGGCAAAACTAAGAGACAACATAGAAATAGAATACAGGAGCATCTACAAAACTTGATGCACAAAAGATCCACTAATCCCTACATAGACACTTTATAGAATGCAAGAATTTTAATAAGTTCCTAATTATTATTATAGTTAAAGTTAGTATGAATGCTAAAGGTGGAGACATGGACAGTGTGCTGGAATACAAGGAGTTATGTTGGCAGATAAGATTAAATGGCACTACTTTGCCAGGACTAAATCACAATATTTATTTGAAAATTGTTTTAAGACTGTAAACAAGTTAATATAACTTATTTATAATTTTATTGTTTTGGATGTTTGAAGTATTTCATGAGTAGTACAGTCAATGCTTGTGGAAACAAATGGAAGGTATATATATATATATATATATATATATATATATATATATATATATATATATATATATATATATATATATATATATATACATACATCTACATACACACATTATACAATGTATCGGCTTAGTACTTTTATTTTTATTATTTATTTACAAAATTATGATGCTTTTGGATATAATATATCAATATTAGAAGATAATTTCTTGAACATGAAATTTAGTTTGTAGTTGTCACTTTAATACAGGCAATTTTAAGTTTAGGTAATTCAGCCTAATTTTTCTTGATAATTTAACTTTTAGATAATTAGCCATTGAAGGTTATTTAAAGTTTGTGCTGTTAGTTTAGTAATACACTCCGATGAAGTCCTGGTTTAAAAATGTAAGGGATGAAACTGCTTAATGTACATGCTATTGTGTTGAGTTTTGTGTTGATTAAAGTTTCAATTTTCCCATTTGGTTCCTTCAATTGTTACCAGTTTTGTCTTTTTTCTGAAATTGATGGTTTGTAGTTAATGCCATATTAGTTAGTAGGAGATAGTCAGTGGGCTAGTTGCAGGAGTTTCAAAGCAGTTCTTAAAATATTTAGGAACAAGGTGATAGGAGTATTATAGGTTCATAGGTTCATAGGTAGGTACTAGGCTGTTGGCCCAAGGGCCTACATAAGCCTAGCCAGCAAGGTTCCCTGGTTTACATCACCGAAGAAAGTTATTTTCCTGTGCCACTGTCGAGCAGAGACACAGAAGTGATGCCCGAGGTGTATTTCTTATTTCCCATCCACTCATCAAGATTTTTCTTGAAGAGTGCTAATGAAGAACTTTACTTGACATAGATGGGTAGTCTGTTCCAGAGTATGGGAAGTCTCTGGGACAGGAATCTATCCCTCCAGCATATCCTGTTTATTGTGGTGACAAGGTTTAGGTTCCTAGAGCATGTAGCTCGGAGGGTTTGGGATTTTTTTAGGTGTAGCATGTCCAACAGCTCTGGGTTTGACATAGCTTTATATGTTAGGCAGAGATCACTTCGGAGTAGGCGATAAGCTGCAGAGTAAAGCTGGAATTTTTTGAGACGGTCAGTGTAGGGCATTTTTTTGAGTCCAGTAATCCTCTTTGTGAGGTACTTTTGTGGCCTTTCCAGCTGTTGCAGATGTCTTGTGAGGTACATTCCAAATGGGGGGCTGTACTCTATAATGGGTCTAATGAGTGCCAAGTAGAGGGGAATAATTACCTCTTTTTTCCTGGATGAGAACCCTTTTATGATGAGGTGCACCACATAGAAAGACTTCCTGACTACTGTGGCAATGTGACTATCAAAGGAGAGACTACTGTCCACCTGGGTCCCAAGGTCTCTTATCACACATTCGGTGTTAAGTAGATTGCTGCCTATGTGGAAGTTCATGGGTACAGCAATTTTACAAAAGGGGATGACACTGCACTTTTTGGCATTAAGCTTGAGGCCATGGCTCTGACACCAGGCATCTGTCTCAGTGAGGCCCTTCTGTAGGATGTTCACATCATTTGAGGACTTGACTATGGCTCCTAGTTTGCAGTCATCTGTGAACTTCATTAGCCAGAGGCCTTCTGTGTTGCCTGTACTTCAGAGAAGTAGATACCAAACAGGAGAGGTCCCAGGACTGAACCCTGTGATACTCCACTTGCCACTGGTTTGAGGTCAGATTTGGAGTCTGCAACTTTTACAGTGTGGGTTCTGTCAGTGAACCTGTTGGCAACCCATCTTGTGATGTAGGGATGTATACTAGTTTAGTAAGTTTAGCTATAATTCCAGAATGGGGGATGGTGTTGAAAGCCTTGGCGAGGTCAAGATAGGCTGTGTGAACTGCCTTATCCTCATCCTCAGCTTGGGTGACTGCCTTAAAGAAGTCGATCAGGTTCAGAGCCAGTTCGTTCTGAAGTTTGTGTAAAACGCAGCCTGGGATGTTGTCCGGTCCCATGGATGCTGTGTTTTTGGCTTTAGAGAGTGCAGCTTTTACCTGCATAGTTGTGATTACAGAGACTCTGCATTCTTCCTGAACTGAACCTATTTGCCAGGACGTTGGCAATATCAGTTGGTTCTGTAATTTTCATGCCGTTGTGCTGTAACTCAGAGATGATATTCCTTTAAAGAACTACACTTTTCAATATTGTTTCTTTTTATCTTGTTAAGAATTATAAATCTCACTTGGCTATGACCTGGTCCACCTACATGCACAATATATGTTTAGAACATAAATGATGTAGCGTTACTTTTCTGCAATTTGTACAGAAGTGACTTTGACAGTATAGTGTATATACAAGAAAGTACAACATATCAATCATAAAAGTTGCAAAAAGTAAATTCTTAGCAAGTAATACACTAGGTGAATAAAAGCCTTGAAACTAATTCAACTCAGAAACTGTTTAATACCTTTTTAGTCTCCAACATTTAAACATTGTGCTTGTTTTAAATAGGAAACCCTCTGTTGACTGATACTGTCCTTATACTGATCTGTAGCAGTTCTGTCGACCTGGGATCATTGAATGCTTATTCTTACCAAGGGTGCCAGAACTTGTCTGAGGTTTAGGATGCATGGCTAGGTTTAAAAAGGCCACCATGGTCATTAACCTAGTAAATACCTGTAAAGCTATGAACCTATGAACAATTTAGCACAGCAAGAACTTGTAAGCCCTTTAGTTGAGGTTATCCTCTAAAAGACACACATTCATAAATCATAGAACTTACAGTAAAACTGCTTCTTAAATTACTTAAAATAGAATATGCATGATAATTAGTCAATGATCTCAACTCACAGGCTGCATAAGTAAATACTAAAGAATTAGAAAAGATTGCCAATGATCATGTATTTAATTTAATTTTATTTATTTTGCATTTGTTGACTAGGATATTCTGACTGGACAAGTGCCCCTTTTCAACAGACTCCCAGGAATAAAGGCTCCACAAAAATAACAGTAATATCTAATAAAATATAAAACTTCAAATAGGAGAACTAAGCAGTATTACAAGGCCTGAGCAACATAACAAGTCCAGATTCATGAACGCCTATACTAATTGTACATGATCGGTATTCAATAGCATCCCTACCACATTTGTGATGTCTATACACTCAGAATGATTACACAATGTGTAGATGTCTACACATTGTGGTAACCTTTGTAAATTCCCCTCAATATTTAAGGTTGCAAGAAAATCTGTAGGAAAACAAAAATTAGGATGAAGAAGAGGAATTTATGCTAAAGTTGTCTCTTCACACAGAATGCTATACATTAGTGTAAGCATTAATAAATCTGGCCTATTGGCTAGCACAAAGCTTGCAAAACTACATTTAAAGTCAATTAGATACAGATATAACTGAAAAAATGAAGAGTCCATGGAGGAGTTAATGTGGCTATATACAGAAATTGCACATATAAATACTGATTCAGTTTTCTTACATATCTCTAATGAAGTTTAGTCTAAGTAGATTTTGTTAGAAAAAAATGTGATTACAATTTGTAAAGGAGAAAAGAGTTACATTAGAAAAATGAAATAGAGGAATATGAGAGAAAGTTTCTATTCATTCAATTAACAGTGATGTGAGACAAAAACGTTTATTCAGCCAGTCAGTGTTATATGAAAGCTGACCATGTATAATGTTTGTTTGCTTGCAATGCAAGTAATCTGTATTGGTATATCCTGGTTTTGAGCAGGAACATAACTAGGAGTTAAATGTTGTTTCAGTCTGAGTTTAACGTTTTTCAGTCAGTCTTTTTTATTTTGCAGTAGAGTGGGATGGTGTCCTAAAGTCTTGAGACATAGTTAGAATAGCTTACATTCCCTGCAGTATTGTTAGATTTAATAGTTATGAGTAGAGATTTTTCACTTGAGTCTAGATCCCTAGTTGGCATGTATTGTAAGGTATAATAAGGAAGTACAGTTTCAAGTTTATGGATTAGGTTGTATGTTGTAATTAGTTGTTTGTAGGATAAGTAATATGGAAATTCAATATAATTTAGTTGTTTCAGGGCTTGACAATGCTGGGTTTTATGAGTGAGGTTGTCAGTGAGTTTTATTATTTTATTGTAACATGTTAATATTTTTGTCTTACAGATGGTGTAAGGACTGCCTATTCTTAAAGCAGCAGTAAAAGTTCATAGAAAGATGCAATGATTTTTCTAGTTGCTTCTGAAAGATAGGATCTTGCTCTGTAGAAACAGCTTAGTTTCTGCTGTTTTAATTGCTTGCAGAATATGTTGATCAGATCCTTGATTTTTATCTGTTGTGACACCTTGTAATTTAGTCTGTCATACTATTACTTTAGTGGTACTACTTGCAGTTTTTATGCAAAAGTTACACGTTTAGTCTGAGATTTGTTTAAATGTATCATTAGCTTATTTTTTATTTGTGTTTAGAAGCAGCTGGAAGTTGGTGCATTTTGTTACTATGGATGAGAATGCCTTTTGCATACTTTCTTTCAGCTTTGCTAGGTTTGGGGCTGAGCAGATAAACACAGAACCATCTTCATACTGTAATATTCCAGCTTGCTTGGTTCCAATGTGGAGATTATTTATGAAAATGTTAAGACAGATACATATAAGACACCGACTAAGATATGTAAGAAAGTTGAGCTTGCTGCCACTTAACAGTTTTCTGTCTATTTGTTAAGTAGTTGTGTAAACAGAGAAGAGTTAAGTGACTGAGGCCTAAGGAAGAGAGTTCAGTTACGTATTTGTGGAAGGCAACAGTGTCAAATGCCTTGCAGATGACAAGGAGGAGACATGAGACTAGGTTACCTACATTCCTGATTAAATTGATGATACTGGTTAGGTAGGGCAGTTGTTGAAATGCAGAAGAGATTATTATCAGTAAGATATTTGGGGAGTTCTGAGTGTATGCATTTTTCTAAATGTTTTTGTCACATGAGATAAAACAGCTATATTTCTGTAGTTAAAGAAATCAGTAGAGGATCTCCCTTTATGTAGGGGTATAATGAATGATTTTTCCAAGGAGTAGGGAAGCAGCCAATTATGATACAGACTAGATAGGTCAGTCCATCAGTTGCAATTTTAATACAGTCATCTGAAAGTTTATCTGTGGCTATGGTAATTGGTTTTAAACATCAACAATGTATTTATTTATTTTATTATTGAGGTTGGGACCAGTTTAAATGAGAATGCAGCTTCTTGTTAAGTTCTTCATAGACAGACATAGGAAAGGGGCAGCTGTCCTTGAGTAAACACAGTAGTGTTTGTATGAAATGAATGTTACATTTTCTTTTGACTGCCAACTGACAACACTTGTCAGGAAATTCTTACTAGAAGCAGGGACCTAAATCTTCACTGGAAAATAAATATAATTGGTTGGTAGGGAAGGTTTATAAGTCAGTGCATCCTTTGGAATAAACTTCTACATGATAGAGGTGTGACTCTTATATTTCTTGAAGTATAAACTACACAACTGGATGGATGTCTGCAAATTTTCTCTTTATTTGACTGGTATGGTCTTCCTGGAGAAAGGAAGTTGGACAGATGGTGGGTATTGTCATGGCATGAAATTGTCATAAAACTCAGTGGCCTCGGAATATCTGTGAATCAATGAATCTAAAAATCATCGACACTCGGGAAGGAGAAGAGCACTCAAAACTCTCCAAATTCATCAGAAATTGTTTTTTTTTTCCGTTATATTTTTGATTGTTTTCCAAATTAAGTTACAATTATTAACAAAATTTAGATATTACAATATATAAATCCTAAAACATAAGTACTTCAGAAAGTTAGAAATAGAAGATGATTATTTCAGTAATGATATTATAACAACAATAAAACATAACTATTTACATAGGTGTCTAATCCTCTTGAAAAAAGTAATGGCTTCTAAAATAAAATCATACCATTTCAGTTAGAGATGTTGTCCATTTTCTCACAGATTCCACTACTATCAACCAAGTATTCAGATGTGATATAGTTCCATTAGTTCTTTTCTTTAGTGTATTCATATCCATTTGACCAACAGACAAAGTAAGATTTTTAACTCCCTAAAATGAAGAAGAAGATTGTTTTTTCCAGTTAATGGTCATTATCTTTCTGGCTATAGTTAATAAAGTCCATAGAACTGATAGTTTGTTACTTGAAACACAGTTAGATATAGATAAGGTGAACAAAACCAATGCTTTAGATAACTTAAAGCTGTCATTAAACATAGTCTGAGAAAATAGAGTTTACATTATTCGAATAAGTTTCTATTTTTATAGTCATGCAAAACATGTTCGCAATTTGCTTTTGATTTCTATTCACATCTCCAACAACTTTTTTGATTGTTAAACATTAAAACATACGTTATGTGGCATGTAAAAACTTCTGTGTAAGAATCTCCATGAGAACAAATGCCAATGAGGGGATTATGTGGTATGTTTTGAGGACTTTAGAATATTTTATTTCTCATCATCTTGTGGAGGATGGCCATTAATTACTGTAAAATAATTCCAATCAGTGTCTTTGCAATATATTTTTTATTCTTTGATTATTTTGTAAATGTTAGCAAGTATCCATTTCCTTGGAAAGGTTGGTTAGAAATTAATGTACTATAGTTAATAAAGTTAAGTATTTCCTGCCTAACAGAAATTTTCAGTACATCTCTCTAATTTAATAGGAGTTGTCTCAATGATTATAATGCTAATTGTATATAATTAGTTAAATTGTATTTATCTATAAGATAAGTGGGGGATAATACCTTTCCTTTTTCTAATAATTGAAGCCAGTATATTACTTCTGCTTTCTTTAATCTTTCTATTCTATTAAACTGAAGTGTTTCAATATAATTAGAAGTATAAGTTAATGAAAAGATTAAAAATATCCAAGACCTAATACTGCGATTTATATTTACAATTTTTTTAAATGTAGTTAATATAGTATTTATTTATATAAAGTGATGCATTTTATTATTTTTGTTTTCTAGAATGTATTATTTTAAAGTCTAAAAGAAGATATTTGATAAAATGAATAAATGGTCTTGGATATGATTTTGCATTCTATCCAAGCAAATTTGTTCATGTAGTAATTTTTATATAGAAGAGTATGACGAGTTAAGCCAGAAAGTCATATTTTTTTTTACAACAGCAGATAGGGCATATATCTCCATATCTGGAAGATTGATTCCTCCATCCTCCCAATTTGGTAAGTGACTGTTTAAAGCTATTTGAGGTTTAAGTAGATGTCATAAAACTTTAAAATTATTTTATTATATTTTTATATTATATTTTTAGGTGCTGGTAGAGAAAAAACTTGAATGAGATATAATATTTTGAAAAAAAATAATTGATTTAATCAAATGTAGCCTGTCCTCCATTGTAAATAGATATTGATTCCAATTTGTGATCAGTATTTCTATATTGTTTATTACAGTGGTATAGTTAAATATAATAGTATAATTTAAGTCATGTGTTAAATATACTCCTAATTAGTGAAGTTTACCTGCAGCTCGAAAATATTTTGATTTTTTTTTTTATCTAGGTTAGTATTTATTTTAGGACTCAAACATAAGATGTTTGTTTTGTCATCATTAAAATGTAATCTTGAAAGGTTATGAAAATTAGTCATGGTTTTAAATAATGCTTGCATAGAGTGATTTGCATTAGAGAGAGTTATCAGGCTATCATCTGCAAATAGTTGAACTTTTAAGTTAAACTAAAAGATAAAGAGTTATGGTCAGCAGATTGTTTAATATCTTTAATTATTACTGTATCAATAAATTTCATTAGAGCTCAGGGGGCAGGAGATTTATTTTGATTAATATGAAAATCAGAGTCTTTGTCATCCATAATACAACTTAAGTCTCCTGCCATTACTAAGCTGCCTTTAGCATAGTGTATAATATATTCTAAGTGGTTGTTAACTGTTTTAATTCCAACCCCAGGTAGCCAATATATATTAGCTAAGGTGTAATTATTTTTAGTGATTTCAAGAGTTACTAAACAAAATATTCCTGAGTAATCTTGATATGTTGAAATTATCTTGGGAGAGAGGGTAGAATTTCTAATTAATATAGCTACTTCTCTGTTTTTTTGTTTAAATTGTGATGTTGTTAATATTGTATAATTATTGTATCTACATTAGTCAGGTGTGTTTCTTGAAGAAATATCAATTGATGTTTATGTAAATTCAGGTATTTATATAAACTTTTCCTTTTAGTTTTATTAAGACCATTAACATTAATAGATGGACACTTCATATAATATTTAAATGTGTCAGTTTATATTAAGATATATGGTTAATATATATAATGACGTGTATTATGGAGAAAAGGGATTACATTTAGATATGTGTGCCATATACTTTCATTTGTTTTAGACATCTTAAAAAACAAAACAACTATATTTATGAAACTAAACCTATGAATAATACAACCAATACCCAACTCTATGAGGACTAAGTCCTCTTGCCTGAATAAATAAGTCAAACAGACAGTCCCTTTAATTGTATCTAATATATACAGAGAAAGTCCCTCAACCTAGTATATTCTTATGTTTAAAGAATTATGTGATAGGGAATTATAGTTTCAGCTTGTAATAGTAAGTGAGTGAAATATAATTTTAAGAACAGTTCAAGTTAGCTGTGTAAATCAGGAATGCTTAATAAAAAATCTTAATCTAAGGTTAATAAATAGTATGGAATGAGAAAGTAGTGATGAATGTTTGATCAACATAATTATATATATATATATATATATATATATATATATATATATATATATATATATATATATATATATATACATACAAGTTATGACAGTGTAAACATCACAGTGGAATATATTTCTAAACCTTTTAAGATTACATCTTATTAATTTTTTCCATAATCTGAGAAAAAAATGTAGATAAACATGAAATTGTTTCAATAAATTTTCATTACAGAACCACTATAGCAAATTCAGAATAAAAAAGGTAATAAACTTAAACCAACAACCACATTAGTTGTTATATTATTTTGATATGTTCAATAATAGATATATTTCATATAATTTCTGAACATTAACTGAGACCCTAAGGCAGAACATAAAACAAAATTCTGCTCAAGATTGTGTCCAGCAAAGTACTAATCAGACAGTAAGCAATTGACTGTAAGGGCAAGACTACATCAACCAGAGGTTTAATTAGATCAAATGCATGCTTAAATGGTTGGAATACAAAATTATTTAGAACTCATTCATAAACCGTGAGCCTATAGGTTTGGAATCTTTCAAAACAAGTATCAGTATTTCCTATCATCCGCAATATCAAATCCTCCAAGACAAATGTACCAAATGAAATACAATATAAGTGATAACAAGTCAATGACTTGCTGTCTATACAGTCAGATTTTTCTGTGAAATAGCTACCAATTTGTATGATCATGCCTTATTAGCTATTAGAGTTCCATCATTTTTGTAGAATTAGATTCAATTCCCTTAACATATTATTTACCATTGTTAGTTACTGAAGTATGTTAATTTATATTCAGGTAGTACTCTAAAACCGGTGTTATTTATGAATGATCAATCAGATATTGGGTGCCACCTTGTTCTACAAAACATTTTCTTTCCTCCCATCAGACCTGTACATTTATGTAAAGTGTAAATGTCACGGACAGTTTACAATATATTTTCTAGATTCTGACCTCACTTTGTCTGTTATTATTAATAATAAAGCATAACTGAATTTATTGCACTACCTGTAGTCTCTGCCTATGTTGCATCAGTTCAAAAGAGAAAACCTTAAAAAAAAAGGGACTTTCAACATATCTCTATAAACAAATTAGGCATATTCCCATTGCTTATCTCATAGAAATGTACAGTGTTCTATATCTTTTTAATTTATAAATACATAATGAGGGCCGGATTTACTAACACTTGCACAGAGTGTAAGAGCAGAGTAAGATGGCAGACAGGCAATATGTCTGCCGAACGATTCAGCAATAGCCGGCAGGGGCGTGCATGAGAGCTTCTAAAGCTACTCTTGCACGGACAGTGTTATGTTATGCAAATTACCCAATTTGCTGCAGAAAGCTATGCAAATGAGGTAAATTTGTGATCCAGGAACCACTAACCTATCCGTGTAAGAGTAGTGTTGTTTGCAGAAATGTACTCTGTTGATAACGGAGTACCATTCTGCAAATAGCTAAATGGAGCTATGACAGCTCCAAACAAAGGATGCATCTAGTTGAATAAGCATGCCAATGGCCAAATATAAGGCCATTGGCATTTGCAAATGTTGTAAATCTGTAAAATCCAATGTTATTTTTTTCCCCTATCGCCGATGTTTAAGCATATCGCAGCGTAGCGCAAACATGCTGTGCTATAAATAAAATAAAAAAGGCAAAAATAGCCACAAATGTGCATTTTCACTAAAAAGCTTGTTTTGCCATGCAGGTGAATGGCAGGCTGAAAACAACATGGCCACTGAGTAGTGGTTGCTAAGGGGGGAAGCTCAGTGTGAGAGATGTAACCAAGCATTAGTAGGCAATCCTATACAAATGAGGATAAGGATAGTGAAAACAAGAAATCAAAGGCATACGCCGTGGATATATCTGAAATTTCGTGCAAACGTGCTTACACCGTGTGTGCACATGTGCACATGTGTGCACTTGTGTGTGCACGTGTGTGCTTATTTGCATGCCACTGCCCCTTGTGGAAACAGAAAAGGAAAAAGGAAGGAAAAGAAGTAGTAGGAAGTTAACCAAGGAGAACTAAAACAGCTGCCAGGTGAAATATATCACAATCAGCCAATTACACAGGCAGTCGACTAGCCCTGCCCAGCCCAGCAATTTAAACTCTGCAAACAGCGGTCTAACCTGTTTTTTCACAAGAACTCTGCAACACTGCAGTATAGAAACAGTGAAAACTCAAAAAGCTTAAGGCTGACAAAATGTTAGGGGCTGCCATTGCTATTAGAAACCAACATGTGCAAGATGCTGAGGTTGGTGATGTTGTGAATTCTGCTGAGCAACCCACAGTGAAGAGACGGAGAAGAGTGTACAGACCCAGGGTAACCTTCCAGGGGCTGCATGAGCTGGAGATAGTGGAGCGCTATAGAATGGACAGAGACCTCCTACAGCAAATTGTTGAGCTGTGCTGGCCACGCCTCACACACAGAACCAAGAGAGGGGAACCCATCCCAGTGGATACCAAGGTATGTGTTGGCCTACGAATGCTAGCTACATGTACGTTCCAGAGACCAACTGGTGAAATGATGGGGGTTTCACAGTCATCAGCATCCAGGGTACTGCACCAGTTCCTGGATGCCATGTCAGCACATGTCGGTGAGCATGGATATTTCCCCAATTCCAGTGAGGCATTGGTTAGCAATATGCATCTCTTCCACCAAATAACGGAATACCCTGAGGTGGTGGGTGCAAAAGACTGCACGCACATACACATCAAAGCACCACCCGGTGAGTGGGGTAGGGTCTACATCAACTGCAAGGGCTTCCTCTCCATCAACTGCCAGGTCGTGTGCAATGCCCAGGGCATAATAATGAATGTGTGTGCTGGCTGCCCTGGAAGCTATCATGATTCCCACATCTGGCATCTGACGCAGCTGTACCAGAGATTTGCCAATGGGAGCATCCCTGACGGTCACCTAATGGGGGATGCTGGATACGCACTGGAGCCGTGGCTGATGACACCCATCAGAAATGCACACACACCTGAACAAGAACTCCATAATGAGGCACAAGCACAAACAAGAAATATTATTGAGCGTGTGTTTGGGATGCTAAAGTCATGCTTCCGGTGCCTGGACACATCTGGTGGAGCCTTGCAGTACTCACCAACTACATGTACCCAAATTGTCATGGTATGTGCCATGCTGCACAATATGATGCTGCAAAAACAGCTGCAGCAGGAACAACATGGGTCTGGGCCAAACATCCCCACACCATTGCCAAGGCCTGCACAGGCATAGCGTGACTCGGAGGAGGAACAACCTGAGCTTGCCCCAGTAGGCAGAAGGAGGTGTGCCCAGTATGCCCTGGCCTTGGCAAAGAGGCAACGCATAGCACATACAATGACTCAGTAGGAACCCTGGAAATGACACCTCTCTCTGACTCGCATATACAATAAAAGGGATGCCTAACTTGACACTACCTGTTTTCAAACATGTATAGGGAGTGTACTATGTGCATCTGACATAGGCAGCCCTGCAGCACCACCTGAGGCATCATTGTCCTATATTAAGCAATATAAAGCAGTGTTAAGCACATTTTACCACAATTTAGCATATTTAAGCTCAATTGCGTGGAGCTGCATGCCACGCAAACTAGCACAACATCAGACAATGTTGGACAACGTTGGACAACGTTGGGCAACATTGGGCAAAGTCATGCAAAGTTGGCTAAACATGCTCAAACCTGCTTTACTGTTCCTTAACCAGTCAGGTCTGCCCAGCAGGAAAAGAAAAAGCAGTGACAGGGTTCGAACTCAGGATACTGTTATATATAGTAACAGTACTGAACCACTAAGCCATGACAGCATTTCACTGGCACAGACGCAGCAGGGCAATTGTAGACTAACGCAAACACAAACAAATGCTGTATCACGCCCTCTGAACTTCCCCCCAGGCCTATGCAGACAGATAACAGCAGGCCAGGCAGTGTGATGTGGGTTGGGTAGGCTATGAAGTCACAAACTAATACATGTGAAATTGGAAGCTAAGTTCTGTAGTACAGTAGTATGCCTCACGCCAGTATGATAGGCAACAGTACAGACTGAAATGGAGTACCTGACATAGCAGTGCAGGCCTAGCAAATGTGTATAAGTGTCAGGTGAACCCCTCATCCTATGTACACCCACAGTAACAATCAGGTGCGCTCCCTGGGTAGAAATGTACAAATAATAGCTGTCCCCCCTGTATGTAGAAATGTTGATAAGTCTATGCAAAGCGACTCATGGAAGCCCTGCAGGCACAGCGTGATTCCTGTTAATGTACAACACAAAGGTGAGCCCTGAAGTAAAAAACAACTTGATTTTTCACACACATATAGTATACATGTCCATACTGGGCATGCTCACACACTTCAACAAATTTAGCAAATTTCAGTCAGCAACATACTGAAAGGTCATACTGGGCATGCTCACATGCTTAAATAAACGAAGCAAATGTCAGTCAACAACATACTGAAAGGCCATACTGGGCATGCTCACACACTTAGGCCATGTCTGAGTACAGCAGTAGGCCACACATATCTGGCAGTTGCAGTTCATACCCCAGAAATTGTCATTATTCACCAATCCTGCCTTGCACACACAGTTATCTGAAAACAGACCCATATAATAAATTGGACTCCTGTCATAATCAAACTATGTACTACAAGTACTGAACTTGTTCAGAGAAAGTGAAAATTCAAAGAAGATCAATAAATCTCTGATCAGTATCATCAATAAACAATAAGCACTCCTAACATAATCCAATCCATGTTCTGGCAAACATATTGTCAAAGAGTCCATAGAGAACCATGAAGCTTTCTTCCGCAATGTCATATATATCAATGTAAACACATATATGTTCTGAGTCAGTGCAAACTGTAAATGAATACATGTACATGACTGACACTGCCAACATCTTGTCAGACAGATTCATACATATTTACCCCCCTCTCACTGACAAAAGGGCCCATTATCATACCTGGAGATTGTGAAAACCCAGAAATCACATATACAATGGTTAAACAGCACTTTCCAAACCTAAAAACACGGCGTCTACGGGATGACATGGTTTCCCTATCTGTGTCATATGTGAACTCCAAAACAAACAGACCCTGCACCTGAACAGTCCATTGAGACTCATCCTCTGTGCAGGATGTGAAACTGTTGAATGCATTACCGCAACGTTTGGCACACTCCACAAGTGTTGGTGCACAACAGACCATAGTAACTATTGTCTTATAAGCCTATTAAGCCTGATCTGCAAGGCCATGGAGTCCATCATGATGGAACACATAAACAGAGATATTGTGAGCCTACAAACACCCAACCCTACCAATTTCGGTTTGGTCATGTGCAGATCATGTTTCCCAAACCTGCTAGACTGTTTTCAAGGCAGTCACCCAGGACATACATCAATGAAATGAGCTACACATGTCCCACATAGACCATGAAAAGCCCTTTTGCAACATCCCAGACACATGTTGTATCCACAAAATCAACAACCAGTGCATAAATATGTATGCCATCTGATGGATTGCCAACTGGGGCACAGATAGATCCCACAAGGTAAGAACTGTGGTCTCCTGTTCAAGCTGGTAACAACTGCTGTCCCCCATGGCTGAGTCATGGGACCCCTCCTGTCTGGTGTATACTTTTCAGAAATACAGTCAAACACACAAGGGTTATGTTTAGCAAAGTTTGTGGATGACTGCAAAAAAGTTGTCATAATCGATGTTTGGGACAACAGAGACATCTTTAAAAAGGGTCTCAGTCAGACATATGTGGTGTAAAAATCATGGCCTCGAGCTGCAGTCATACAAATACCACATAGGTGCCAACACCCTAAATATGTAGGTGATAACAAGGGATCTATGGACATATGTGGATATTCATCTCCACATCCAGAAACATATTCACAAAGTGGTTAAAAAATCATGCTATGTGTTCCCACAAACTGCCAAAGTCTTTGCATGTAGGTCAAAGGAGGTTCCCTCTACTCATCAGTCATCAGACCTGTCAGAGAGTACCACAACACACTTGTGATGAATCTGACTATGCACCCTCAGCAGCTGGAAAGACCACTGAAGTACCTCAACAAGAGGATTACTGGCCTCAAACAGTTGCCACATGCAACAAGACTGAATATAACTCAATCTGTACTCCGTTGCATACTGTCTACTCAGGAGATCTCTGCCCAAAAGACAGGTCTATGTCCAATACAGAACTGACGTACATATGCTATCTGAAGTAAACCCAAGCTCACTGTACCACATGCTCTACGGATATCATCATCACAACATTAAATCGAACATGTTGGAGGGACACATTACTAACTCACATATTTCTCTTGCTTTAGAACAGGCTCCCAACCGACATTAAGCCGAGACCCTCACTGACATTCTTCCAGAGGAGCCTTGATGAGTGTATGTGAAACTGAACTGTCACACCATGGATCACTTCATCAGCTCTACTACACATAGGCCTAGGGAACTAACTCCATGGGTGGTGATAGCTGCACAATCTGGCCATAGTAATATATGCCTTCAGGCAGATAGCCTAGTACCTACCTATGTACCTCTATATATATGTAGGGGGAACAGAGTATAATCAGCCAAAGATGGATGGCCAGAGATGTGTGTAAGAGGGTGACCATGACAGGGAGCCATCCAGGACCGTCCCACCCAGCACACATCCCAATGGCACGAAAGACATGAGGTGCACATCTCTCACACTGTACATAACAGCCACCAGTATCTGTAAGCATTACAATGTATGTGGTCCATGTGCCTGCTGTACAACATGACTGTACAATGAAGTACACATCTACTATCTGTAGACACATACCTGTCACATAGGTTCATAGGTATGTAGTAGACTATCTCCACAAAGGCATATATCAGCCTACGCAAGTTGGGCAGCTTTCACCACACCATTGGGTAGTCTCCCAAGGCCCAGTTCTAATAGTTAGTACCCTAAGCCCCTCTCTAGTGGGGCTGCTGATGTGATGCCTAGCATGAATTGTCTGTTTCCCATCCACTCATCAAGGTTCCATTTGAAGAGTGTCAGAGAGGGGTTCTGTCTGATGTACATTCGGACTCTGTTCCACAGTAAGGCAAGTGTCTGAGATGGTACTCTATCCCACCAGCATGTTGTATTCATTGTTCTAATGAGGTTCATATCCCTGGAATGTGTAGGGCAACTCAATGTTGTTATGTGTAGATGGAGCATGTTCAACAGTTATGTGTTGGACATGGCTCTGTATGTTAGGCAGAGTGTGCCTCTGAGTAGGCGGTACACAACGAAAAACAGATTTAGTTTTACCAGTCGTGTTGCATAATACAACTGTTTGAGGCCAGTAATCCTCTTGGTGAGGCACCTATGTGGTCTCTACAGCTGCTGGATATGCTAAGTCGAGTACATCCAAAATGGTGCACTGTACTCAATGATGGGTCTGATGATGTAAGAGTAGAGTGCCAACACTACCTCTTTGGATCCTGATGCGAACACTTTGTTGATTAGGTGGGCCACATAGGATCACCCAATCACTTTGGAAACATGGTTGTCAAAGGAAAGATGACTATGTACATGTGTCCCCAGATCCCTTATCACCTTATCTTTTGTAAGGGGGTAACACCCATGTGGTAGTTTGTGTGTATTGTGTTTTCAACAAAGAGGATCAGTATGCATTCCTCCACAGTGAGCTTGAGGCCATGATTCTGACACCACACATCTGTCTCATAGAGTCCCTTCTGGAGAATATGTCTGTCTTCCGGGGAATCTATTATGGCAAACACTTTACAGTTCCCAGCAAACTTAGTCAACCACAACTCTCCTGTGTTAGCATGTACATTTGAGAAGTCTATATCAAACAGGAGGGACCCCAGGACTGAATCCTGGTGGACACCAGTCATTACCGGTGTAGAGTCTGAAATTTAGCCAGCAACTCATAACGTGTGGGATCTATCTGTGAGCCAGTTTGCAATCCATCTTGTGATGTATGGATTCATGGCCAGGTTGGTAAGTTCATCTATGATACCTGACTGGGGAATGGTGTCAAAGGCCTTAGCGAGGTATAGGTAGGCTGTGTGGAGCTCATTTCAATCATCTGTAGCCTGGGAAACTGTCAAAGAAATCCTCCCAGTACAGGAGGCGTGGTCTGCATTTGATGAAGCCAAACAGGGTGTGCTCAACTGTGTGAAGGTTCCCAATATCTGTATTGTTGACTTCCATTATGATTGGCTCCATTGCCTTGCAGAGCACACTTGTCAGGCTCATAGAGCATGAATGCCAAGGGGTATTTGTGGCCCCACCCCTATGGAGTGTGAAGAACGTTGCTGTGCAACATTCTATGGGCACATATCCTGTAGAGAGCATGTAGAGAGAGGTGTAGGTATCCTTGATGAATATGGATACATCCTCACCCTATGTGCTATGATTCAGGTTCTGATGCTGGAAGGTATGGAATGAGTAGTATTCTGGTAGTGCTGGTGTGCTGTCTGGAGCCTTGGACTAGGTTACTGATACTGCACATATATCAATATTCTCCATAATGAGAATTGCCTCGAATGTATGCATCCTGAGGCTGAGACTTCTGGCAATGAGTAGCATTTAGCTCACTTTGTGGTTATTTGTGTTGGTTATGGGGTTTGGTTTCTCCTGTGTGACCGGTGTTCCACACCTGACGTCAGCGCCTCATTGGTCCCATCAGACCATAACCTAATTACCCTACATATCCACATCCTGGACCCACACCCCCATTAATGAAACCATGTTAAAAAATGTCTCCAAAGCCAACTTCATGCTTCTTAAGACAGAAGTGCTGAACTGCAGGACGCTCATGCAGATGGACAATACAGTTGCAACTACTGAATCGTTCACAATTGCACTTTATAAACACTTACATGACTACATGCATCGTGCTATCCCAAACAGAACCAAGGCGCTATCCTCCAAGAAAAGGAAGCCAATCTGGTGTTCCCCTGCCATAAAAAAACTGCACAACAGAAGGAAAATACTGTTGCAAAAGAGGGTAAAACCCCATGAGGGGAGGAGCTCCATGGTCCACATCAGTAAAAAGCTGTGATCCATGATAAAATCCTCCAAAGCTAGTTATGAAAACAAATTCGACACTGATTCTAAAGAAAACCACAAAGCATTCTATAGCTATGTCAAGAATCTTAATGGCAACACTCAGATCTGCTTTGAGTCACAGCACAATGGCACTAAATATACAGACCCAACTGATATTGCCAACATCCTGGCAGATAGGATCAGTGTTAACTTTAACCCCCTCTCACCCATGAAAGAGCACATCTCTATAACGGAAGACTGCAAAGTTGCTGTCATCATGGCTGCACAGGTAAAAAACACTCTCCAAAGCCAGGAATACAGCATCCATAGGATCAGATAACATCCCAGGCTGTGTTCTACACAAAGTACAGAACGAACAGGCACCACACCTACGTACCATGTACAGTCATAACCTCTCCTCAGGCTTTGTGCCTGCTGAATGGTGCACAGCGACAGTTATCCCACTACACAAGGGAGGAGCCACCATGGACCCCAGGAACTAGTGCCCCATTAGCCTGATGAGCCTGCTCTCCAAGGCCATGGAATGTATCATCATATAACTTATCAAAAAAGACATTGGTAATCTCCAAACTCTGGACCACAACCATATTGGGTTTGTAAAAGGCAGATCATGTCTCCTAAACCTGATAGACATCATTGAAGCAGTCACCAGAACCGTAGACAAGGGTAAGGTCATTCACTCAGCCTATGTAGATCTTGCCATGGCTTCCAACACCATCCCCCACTCTGGAACTATAGATAAAGCCACTAAACTAGGTATAAATCGCTATGTCACAAGATGGGTTGCCAACTGGCTAACTGACAGAACACACACTGTGAAAGTAGCAGACTCCAAGTACGAGATTGGACCAGAGACAAGTGCAGTATCACAGGGTTCAGTCCTGGGTCCTGTCCTGTCTGGTATCTACTTCCCTGAAGTAAACTTTAACATGGAAGGTCTGTGGCTAATGAAGTTTCCAGATGATTGCAAACTAGAAGCCATAATCGAAACTACTGAAGATGTGGACATCCTACAAAAGGGCCTCACTGAGACAGATGCCTGGTGTGAAAGCCATGGCCTCAAACTCAATGCAAAAAGTGCATTGTCATCCCCTTTGGTAAAAACTCTGTAGCCATGAACTACAACATAGCCGGTAGTATACTTAACACTGAAAGTGTAATAAGAGACCTTGGGTCACAGGTGGACAGTGGACACACCTGTGATAATCACATCCCTGCAGTAGTCATGAAATCCTTCTACGTGGCACACCTCATCACAAAAGGTGTCTCATGCAGAATAGAAGAGGGCATTGTTTCCCTATACTCATCACTCACTAGATCTATAATAGAGTACAATGCCCCTTTTGCTATGTACCTCACAAGACATCTACAGCAACTGGAAAGCCTGCAGAAATACCTCACAAATAGCATTAGCAGCCTGAAATACATGCCATAGACAGACTGTCTCAAAATGTTGCAGTTGTACTCACTCACATATCGCCTACTCAGAGGTGATCTCTGCCTAACATACAAAGCTATGTCAAACACAGAGCTGTTGGACATGCTCCACTTAAAACACTCACAATCCCTCTGATCTTCAGCCCCAAAACCCAGAGTGAAATACAAAAGGAAGTGGTGTATCCATTTACCATATGGATACCCACACCTTCAGGTTAGTGGCACAGCATGAGGCCTTGGAGAACATGCAAGTGCAATTAACATTGGGCAAAGCTGCTTATCAGATTGTAGCCTGCTACAGATCACCTACCTTGTCTCAGGAACCTCACTCAGTTTTCCTGAGAACAGTGGAAAATATAAAGGTCCTACCAAACACCATTATATGAGGATATTACAACTATGAAAACACTGATTGTGAGAATTACTCATGTACAATGTCCTTTGCCCAATGCTTCCTAAAGTTTAAAAACTCAAATGCTCTGGAACAGCTGGTCACCACACCCTCTAGAGGTGACAACATACTGGACCTGATCATCACCAACATGGGGTACCAGTGTTCCACAACAGAGATAAACCCCTCGCTGGTAATAACAGATCATAAAGTAATCACACTGGGCATCCACAGCATGCCCCCCCTACAGTCAAGGAAACCACTGTGAAGAAAATTTCTGAAGCAAACAGCACACTTCTCAAGACCAAAGTGGAAAGTTCAAAAGCACCCTTGCTATAGGATAATGCTATGCAATCTGCTGAATCATTCACAAGTGCATTCTATGAGCATCTACAGGGATGCATGGATCGAGACATGCCAAATAAAACCAAGATGCACTCCTCCAAAAATAGGAAACCAGTCTGGTGGTTGTCGCACATAAATAAGCTATACAACAGAAGGAGGGAATGAACACATGATAGAGCAAACTTCACATAAGTAAAGGCATCACTGATCATTATTAGGAAGAAACAATGATCACTCATAAAATAATCCAAGGCCAGTTTCTAAAGACAAATTGCCAAGGAATGTAAGAATAACAGCCACAAAGCCTTCATTAGCTATACCAAACATTTAGGTGGCAACTCTCAAAAATGCTGTCAGCTACTGCAAAATGGAAAAAAGATACACTGAACCAACTTACATTGCCCACATCCTGGGGGACAAGTTCAGTGCAACCCCCCCCCCCACATCACCCCCAAAAGGGCCTGTGTCCATCCCAGAAGAATGCAGAGCACCAGACTTCATGGACATGCAGGTAAAAACAGCCCTCTCCAAAGCTAAGAACACAGCATCAGTGGGACTGGATGGTGTCGCAGGCTACAACTTACACCAGCCCCAAAAGGAACGACACCCTCACCTACATTCACTGTCCAGACTCAGCTTTACCACAGGCTATGTACCCAAAGAATGGCATACAGCAACAGTCATCCAGCTCCACAAAGGGGGTGCCACAACAGAAACAGGAAACCATTACCCTATAGGCCTACTCAGCCTGGTCTGCAAAGCTAAGGAGCAGATTATCATGGAACCCATAGACAGAGACATTGGGGACCTCCAGACACTGGACTCTACCCAACTTGGCTATGTCAAAGGTAGGTCCTGGCTCCTAAACCTAATTGACTTATTTGAAACAATTACCAAGGACATAGATGGAGGTGAAAGTAGTCCACACAGCACACCTGGACCTCACTAAGGCCTTTCAACACCATTCCCCACTCTGGCATCATGGACAAGCTTACCAGCTTGAATGTTCACAGCTATGTCACCGAATGGGTGGCCAACTGCCTCATAGATCAAACACACATGTTCAGAGTTGCGGGTGCCATGTCCGACTCTAAACCAGTCACAAATGGCATCTCACAGGTATTGGTCCTGGGACCCCACCTGTTCAGTAGATACTGCTCAGAGGTGCAGGCAAGCATGTGAGGAGTATGGCTGAAGAAGTTTGCAGATGACTGATAACTGTGGTCCATAATCGACTCCACAGTTGACACAAACATCCTACAGAAGGGTCTTACAGAGACAGATACCTGGTGTCTAAACAATGCCCTCAAGCAGAATGTCAAAGAATGCATAGTCATCCCCTTTGGAGAAAACAAAGTGCACACAAATTACCACATAGGTGGTACTCCAGTATGTACGGAGAATGTAATTATGGCCCTGGGGACCCAGGTAGATAGTAAACTTTCCTTTGATGATCACATTGCCAAAGTGTCTACAACTTCCTTCTATGTAGCCCACCCAATGTAACCCACATTGTCTAGTCTGATGATGTCACCATCCTACGAATATACCTGTGGAAAGGAGAGCTCCCAGTAATGTGTATAGCATGTTGCATAAATGTGTACTGCTTTTGTATAATTAGGTAGGTGTTTGAATCCTGCATTTGACAACTGTGTGTGTGTGCATGTGTGTGTATCTCCTTGTAGAGAAGCATCCTACAAATATACCTGTGGAAAGGAGATTTCCCAATAATGTGTATAGCGCATTGTGAAAATGCATACTGCTCTAGTATCATTAAGTAGTTAGGTAGGGGTTTGAATCTTGCATTGGACAACTGTGTGTGTGTGTATCTCCTTGTAGAGGAGCAACCTTTTTGGAGACAACTACAACACCTTAAAAGTGGTACACTTATCTTTGTCAAGTCTGATGATGTCACCATCCTACAAATATACCTGTAGAAAGAAGAACTCCCAGTAATGTGTATAGTGCATTGTGTAAATGCATGCTGCTTTAGTATCATAAAGTAATTAGGTAGGTGTTTGAATCCTGCACTTGGTGAGTGGGTGTATGCTCTATGTGTGTGACACAGTTGGTCACTGTGTTATGGGTTTTGCTTTTACTACTTTATGGCATATCACAATGACAACAGTATGTTTATTGCACATCAGGTAGCTGTGTGGCAAATACATATACATACATGTGACCTCATTTATTTCAGAGGTGGGAACCCTGCTTTCTTCATGAACACATCTGTTATCTTTGCCAGAGTGTGCTGCTGCTTTCCAGACCTTAGGGTACATCTGTATGCTTGTGACAATCCCAGCCACTGCAGTGATCCCTGGCCTAGATCATCCGTGTCATGCACACTAATTATGGTTTCTATTGAATAGTGTGAGTGAGGGTTTATGCCTGAGGTATATTTCAGAACAGTTAAAATGCAGCAAAGTCTGTCAATGGTGGTTATACATTATAGGTGTACAACAACTTTTGTGGATATTCATGCAGACCCCTTATTGCTTATGTGATTCACCGAGGGATTTCAAAATACCTTTGGAAATGTGATTACCAAAGGAGAGACAGTGTAACACATGGCTGTATGTACACATCGGTACCTGTCAACATGTTGGGGGCTACTACCTATGTGGTATTGTGGGGATTCTATGTTTTGTAAAGGTGGATGACCATACTTTAGTTGGCTTATAGCTTTAAAGCATGTGTTTGACAACAGGTATCTGTCTGTATGATACCCTTGTGGAGGATGTGTGTGTCATCTAGAGAACGCATTATAGGCCACAGTATGCATTCCCAGACATGGACGGACACATCCCTACTGTGTTTGCTTGTACCTAAGTGAGCTATATGGCAATCAGGAGTGGTCCCAGGAATGGGTGCAGGTGAACACCACTGGTTACTGGCATAGTATGGTTCCTGAAGGGTACAAATGTTACTGTGTGTCGCTTGTCAAGACAGCATCTAATGATTGTTTATGGTCAGGCTGTAGAGGTTATGTATACTACCAGAATGCAAACCAATGACAGATAGTAACAGTATCACCCACAGCACAGTGTCAAACCATGTCATACACACATGTGTACCCACGTTCCAAAATGTGTGTAGTACAATGCATACTGGCCACCAAAAGAAACTATGGAGTATTGACACTGTGTAATACAGGGCATGTCACCCTGCCCATGTGTCCACTATGCACATGCATGCAGACAGTGCACCTCCACCATGTTCACAAATGTACACATGCAAACATGTGCTGCACACATCCCACACGTACTGTCCACTCTCTAACACATGCTGCCAATACTACACACATCAGCCAAGTGGCGGACAATACACTATTGGGATTAACACTGGTGTAAACAATACTACATTGACAGTCATAGCTTTAATGCATCATGACTGCTCAGCTACACCTTCAAGGATAACATTACACTTTACTGCTGACAACATGCTAACATTGCTATACTGCCATGAAGTCACGATGTGCATCAGCACCATGTTAGCCTGTTCCTGCATCAATGTTCCAGATAACAGGAGGTGGCACAGGTTTCATCATATGCATAGGGTGTGTTGCTGGTTTGCCAGAGGCCTACATTGAGCCACACAATCGACATGTGTGTGTGTGTGTGTGTGTGTGTGTGTGTGTGTGTGTGTGTGTGTGTGTGTGTGTGTGTGTGTGTGTGTGTGTGTGTGTGTGTGTGTGTGTGTGTGAGGGCCAAAAGTACTGGCATGGGCCAATGTTGATGTAATGTGTGCAAGTATGTGTTAGCCCTAGGTGTCTGGTTTATGTGTGTGAGTGTCTGCATGCCCACAGTTCCACCATTTGGCTGCCATATATGGGGATTTGTGGGACAGCCACAGATTGTACCTGCCAGGCTTTACAGATCACCATCTCCGGCCACGGATATGGTACCTGTGCTTGCAGGGGAGCTACTGACAGTATCAGTTACTGAGCCAGACTGAGTACTATCCTCAGAGGTAGACATATGTACACTGGACCCAGGTCCCTGCTGGGACTATCCAGAGCCACGTGCATGTGGTCTTCTAGGATGGTCTATGGACAGCCCACCCCCAATGTTGCTGGGGCTGGTACTGGCACTACGGGAGCAGCTGTGACTTAAGGGACATCTGCAGTGACTGCCAGCTGCTGATGTCGCTGGCATACATCCACGTCGACTTCTCACCCGTTCCGCACTGTCTTGACACATGGGCATGACACTGAGGAGGACATCTAATGTCTCACCCCAATGTCTATCCATGACCTCAGTGTAATTACGGATGGCACCTGCTAGGTCATGGATACTGTCATTTAAAGTGGTGTTATGTGCCGTCTGTGCCCTTAGTCCCTGCCTGGTGTACTGTTCCATACGTGCCTGTGCCTCCATGACAGCCTGGAACATGCGTGAGGTTGTAAGACCTATCACACGTCTGCCAGGGGCATGATGACCAGCAGTGCTGCGATGAGAACCCCTGGACATCTGCCTATATGGTACTGTTCCAGGCCACTGGGTATGGCTGCTGTGTCCAGATGCATGTGCCATAGGTACCACACTGTCCTGGCCATTGCCGACTGTAGACTGTCCCTCAGCTAAGGGCATTGGTGATGAGGGATTCATTGGCAGTATGACTGTGTGCATGGATGGGGTGGACACCTGTGTACTGTCGATTTGTGGCCCAACGATAGACCCTGGCAAACATGCCTGTGCCTCAACATAACTATCCTCATTATCACTATTTGTGTCAGTGACATCAGGTTCCCTGCTGCAGTGAACCAGCCCAACCCCAGCACCCGTGAGAGGAAAACAGGAAACACACTTTACGACCTGTACATGATGTCAGAACACATGAACAAATGCACACATGAACACATGAACACATGCTCACATGCACACATGAACACATGCACACATGAACACATGCACACATGCACACATGAACACATGCACACATGCACACATGCACACATGAACACATGAACACATGCACACATGCACACATGCACACATGCACACATGAACACATGCACACATGCACACATGCACACATGAACACATGCATGCACACATGAACACATGCACACATGAACACATGAACACATGAACACATGCACACATGAACACATGAACACATGCACACATGAACACATGCACACATGCACACATGAACACATGAACGCATGCACACATGAACACATGCACACGAACACATGCACACATGCACACATGCACACATGAACACATGAACACATGCACACATGAACACATGCACACATGCACACATGCACACATGAACACATGCACACATGAATACATGAACACATGCACACATACACACATGAACATATGCACACATGCACACATGCACACATGAAAACATGAACACATGCACACATGCACACATGCACACATGCACACCTGAACACATGCACACATGAACACATGAACACATGCACACATGCACACATGCACATATGAACACATGCACACATGAACACATGCACACATTCACAAATGCGCACACCTACACTCCTCACTATAGCAGAGACACACATGCACACACACACACACACACACACACACACACACACACACACACACACATGCACAAACACATACACACACACACACACACACACACACACACACACACACACACACACACACACACACACACACACACCACCAGCAATCCAGAACATACACAATAGTGGTTGCTGGTGGGGTACAGTATCACAAGACAAACAGTGATATCACACTTGTCAGCATGTAGGACATGTGTTGCTCAACAGCATGCAGTGCGAGTGTAGACAGTCCTTGCTAATAACAGTATACATGACTTGGATGTGTGTGTGTTGTTGTTCAGTGATTGGCCTCACCCTGGAATGCAATGTGTACATGGACGCAACATTGCTGTGCAAGTATTACAAGCTCTTCAATGTGCTGTGCACCATCACTCACAGGTATACATACCATGGCTGGATGTTTATCTGTGTGCCATGTAGATATACATTACTGATTAGAGTGTCTGTGTCTTTAGCAGATAATTGTGGAGCCAGGTTTAGCTCATGCATGCTATGTATACACATAGGATGAGTGGTGTGTGTATACCTGATGGAATACCATTGCTCAACATAGCCATTGTACAGTAGTTATGGTCGGTGTAGAACATACTGTGGACATGCCAGTGCCAGCCATGACATGGCATGCTACAACACAACTGCAACATTAAACATCACACATACCCAATGTGTGTCATGTGACCTATACACTCAATAGCATTACAAGACATATATGTGTCACTTTGTGCGAATTGTGATTGCTATGCATATTGGCTATAGGTGCATATGTTTGCACACACACAGCATTGAGGTGTATAGCAATGAATGCTATGTGTAGTACTGTGGATACTGTAACTGGATGGCGTGTTGTACCATGAGCCATCATCATGCAGCATCATGTGGTCACTCAAGGCTACTTATGTGGGCCAGACCGGCCCCTATCATGCTGTACCTGAACCACAGTACCATGGCTACATTCACCATTTCACAGCCAGTTGTTACATGGGTTTGTAAGGTGCCCAATAGGGAGCATTGCCTAACATGAATGTGTTGTGTGTTGAGGAGTGTTGCACTGCCCCATGATAGACCTCTACCCCTCAGGTATATTATGTGTGCTGTGTGGATGACATTTGGGATACTGGAGTGTGACCTTACAGAGTGTGTTTGAATATGCCATGTGTAGCATATTAACATGTACTGCATATGATGGAGATGTGTATGTCGTGTGCATGTGTATCAACTGCCTATCCAATGTCCATTATAGTGTAGCCACAATTGTTTGGGATGCTCTGTGTATTGCATGTGTTTGAAGCAGCCACTCACATTACTGAGATGTGCATAGTCTCAAAGCAAACATGCACAGCATGCATCATGCGTAGGCATGTTACATGTGTACATGGCCTACACCTCACCTATGACATGCACATTTTATTTGCAATATTGAATGTAGAACACACTCAACAGCATGGGTCTGCTGCCTTGTTGTCACACCAGAGGGACCTACAAGGATATGAAACAGTTTTTCAGTGGCAACAACTGTGGCATTGCTACTGTGGGTTTGCAATCCCACAGTAGCACAATGGTTGACAGTCACAGGTCTACACATCATGTTCCAGTTTATCAGTATTAAACCACACCAGGCTCCACATCTTCTAAGTACACAGTACACATCTCACATATACATGATCTAACAATAGAGGTAACAGTAGTCTACAGATATGCCATCTTACCTGCACGCTCCATGTGAACTTGCTGGGGGGCTCCGGCCTCCATGATGATACATGTGTGCTGTTGTTGTTGTTGGCTGGGAGCCGCCAGGCTCAGGAGCAGCTCCTCCACTCTGGTAAGGGGGATGGGTGGCAACCCCACCACCTGTGGCAAGCTGTTGCCTATGGACATCAGACGCATGCTGCTGGACATGTCTAAGTAAATCACTGCAGTGATGTGGTACCTGCTCATATGTCCGGTTATGCATGCCTATGTTATTTATCCTATGGAAAATATCTTGCCACAGCTCTGTACGCTCATGCTGGTCCTGGCTGGTTCTTGAAAATAGCAGGGTGTAGTGTTGGATGAGACAGGTGGTTAATATCTCATCCTCTGCATGACTATAGGCAGGATTGTGATGGTGGACCATGACCCTGGAAGACAATGAAACAATATGTGTGAGCAAGTCATGTGGCACACTTAACATTATACATTACAGATATCACTGAACTGCCATAAATAGCAAACTATTGTCTGTCAGAGGATACACACTTTCAGTACCACATATCAGTGCTCAACCCACAACTGCCTGACAGTGCCTCACACACTCTATATATTAAAACATTTTCTGCACAGCAACAAAGAGAAACCACTATGTAGGACTATGCAACAGTACATGGCACATTGTATGCAACACAATGCACCACCTAGCCAGAGGCGGTATATATCAAGCTAATGCATAACAACATATGTAATCTATTGCATTGATTGTAAAGTCTAGTTACAGTATTACCAGTATACCACACTAGTTGTTGATGGGAAACACCTGCCTACAATATGTGCACATTCATGAATATAGGTGTCATACTGCTGTACTAGACTATACATGTTGCTAGTTATGCACTCATATCCTGTAACACACATATGACCGAGGGCATGTTACACGAATACCCACACACACATCAGACATACATACAGGACACAGAGGTATGGCAATCCAGATGAGCTTTACATGTATACCATACAGTACTGTGTGTCAGTACTTACAAACCCTTATGCCTGAGGTATGTAATCTGTGAGTACTACAGGAAACACACAAAACAGTGTTTCCAAGAATGTGGACATACACCATACTGTGCTGTTTAGGCCTACAGCTTCAGGTAATACTACAGTTCATACAGGGGTTTGATTCACCAGCAGTACCAACCAATGAGCATACATGTACTGCTTTATCCTCCAGTGGCACACCCCAGTTAACACAAAGGGACTACATCAGACCGTATGCCATACTGCTTTTTCTGGCTAGCAATAGGATACACATCTTTTGCTGGGATCAGAGCTAGAACACATAATACCATGACAGAAACAGTTTCCCACTAAGCTCTCCCACATATACACAACTGTGACACATTCACCAACACATTCATCATCATAATCAGTCAACCTCACATAGCAATTATAGCAACAAGTACATGTGGGTGTGTATTGGTTCATAGGTAGGTAATAGGCTATTGGCCCTAGGGCCTATAGAAGCCTAGCCAGATGGTACCCTGGCCTTTGACACCCAAGTAATTTAATTTCATGTGTCCCTGTCAAGCAGAGCCACAAAGGTGATTCTTGGGGTGTATTTCATATCTCCCATCCAATCATCAAGACTATTCATGACGAGTGCTACCAAGGAGCTTTGTTTGCTATTGATAGGTAGTTGGCTCCAGAGTATGGGATGTCTCTGAGATAGGAATCTATCCCTCCAGCATGTTCTGTTTATTGAGGTGACAAGGTTTAGGTCCCTAGAGCGTGTAGCTTGTAGGGATTGTGATCTGTTTATGTGGAGCATGTCCAACAGCTCTGGGTTGGACATAGCTTTGTATGTTAGGCAGAGGTCACCTCTGGGTTGCCGGTATGTGACACAGTCTAGCTGTGGTTTTGTGAGATGGTCTGCATTGGGCATCTGTTTGAGGACAGTATTACTCTTTGTGAGGTATGTCTGTGGCCTTTCCAGTTGCTGTAGATGCCTTGTGAGGTGCATACCAGAAGGGTCATTGTACTCTATAATGGGTTTTGTGAGTGATGAGTAGAGGGGAACACTGACCTCTTTTTCCCTGGATGACACAGCTTTTGTGATGAAGTGTGCCATGTAGACAGATTACATGACTAGTGTGGCACTGTGATTATCAAGGGGGGGACTACTGTCCACCTGTGTCCCATGGTCTGTTATCACACTTTCGGTGTTAAGTCGACTACCACCTATGTGGTAGTTCATGGGTACAGAGTTTTTAGCAAAAGGGATGCCAATGAATTTCCAACATTGAGCTTGAGGCCATGGCTTTGTCACCAGGCATCTGTCGCAGTAAATATGACTCTGTCTCTCTCTCTCTCTCTCTCTCTCTATATATATATATATATATATATATATATATATATATATATATATATATCTATATAGACACATACATATAAACATCCATTGGTGTACATATAGTTATACATATAGGCACATATACAGTATACCTTTCATGGTGGGAATATCAATTATGCGAAGTATGTGAGGTATACAGTTATGCAATAATATTACACAGTCTTGTGCCAAATGCATTGAAGGTGTTCTCAGCCCATGTGGCTTTAGCAGGCCTCACTGGCTTCAACACTGCAAACCTAACAAATCACACCCACAGAGTTTAACCACCGCATGTCATATACCAGCACTGTATGCTGTCTTGTTTGCTACACACTACTACTTACATACATATATGCACATAACAACCTTCACCAACATATATATGACCTCCCTTCAGAAACAGTTGCAGTATGTCCCTTGCTCTATGCACATGTACAGATGCTAATATATGTGACACAGATATATCTTTCCGTATGTGTGTGCCATACACACACAATGTCCACACTGTTGTAACTCCCTGGACCTCATGGCTGACCTGTTAGGCCTTGCTGCAACATGAACAGGTGTCACGTGTGAGCACACAGTAAAATTAGAGGGTGTATGCATAGCTGCAAATGCTAGATTAGCATACTAGCCTGGTACAGCAGTTGCCAATGCTAAGCTACACGTTGATATGACTAGCATGCATGTGTTACTCTGTTACATCCATGGTTATATAGCTGTATGCATTACTCCCCCAAACAGCCATTGTCTACACTACTGTACAGACCACAAATAACATGGTTCAGATGTTTGACATTTAATGCTGAGCTACATATATCACAGTTATGTCCCACTGCACACAGCTACACACTGATTTGTCCATGGCAGTAGTTATTCAGGGCATCTGTGCATAGATACGTACTGCTGCCACATATTGATGTTTCTAAGCATGTAGAGTAGTCTTCAAATACATCTACTACATTCCAGTAAATACATATTTGTTACATACCTTTCCTTTGTATGTGTTTGTAGTTTTCAGTTTGGTGTGTCTTTGGATTTTTTTTCCCCTGGTGTGGGTGGGGGTGTGTGTCTTTCTCTCTGTCTCTGTCTCTGTCTCTCTCTCTCTCTGTCTCTCCCTCTCTCTCAGCATCTGCAATGGGATGATTGCATGTGTGGCCAGCAAGTACAGACTGCTTTTATAGGTATCTGTACATGTGCATGTGATGGCCTCTGCACCAGTTGGTGGCCACCATTTGGTAATTGCATGCAGCCTGCTGTGTGGTAATTGCAGTACTCACTGTCATAGTAACCCGATGCTATAAATTGCTATGTCAGGTAGGCGTAGCCCTTTCAGCTTTCCAAAGTGGGGCCCATGCTTGTTTGCTGTGGACACCGTTATGTAAGTCAGAAGGTTGGTATAGTTCTTATATCTGAAGCTAGGGGTGTAGCCAGTGATTTAAATGTTGTACTCAGACCTGAATGTTGCCACTTCCACTACACAGTTGTCAGTGTAGAATTGTACTCACCCTACAAATACTAACACAAGATACATGGGAGTATGTAGTTTCTTTTCTACTTATACAATTAATTGCCATACAAAAGTAGTTATTGAGATGTATTCATTTGGCACATGGACTGTTTGTGAACTGCTATACTGTGAATATTAATTTACTCACATTTGAACAGTTTGTGCTTTTTTAGTGTTGACATTAGCACAGGTTGCTCAAGGAATCTGGACAAATTTCAGTACTGAGTATGCCTACCTACATCCTTGGTGAACCCTGAACACACAGGTATATTGCACATTTGGGTAGGGGTGCAGAAGGACAGGGAGCATTATATATTAATGTGTGAACTTTATCTAGCTGAACTTAAAGGGTTGCTGTGTACCTGTTAGTTTACCAAGGCAAGTAGTCTGTCTGCGTAGCTCCCAACTGTGGACCTATCCAGATGGTAGCCAGAGGTTAGCCTGTTATTCTTTGTCTGTGCACCACACCGGTCTTTTCAGCACTGGAACAATGGCATTGTCACAGTTGGTTGCTACCAGTACATGGCTACATCCCTTGGTATTTCAGTGTTGTACTCCTACATAAGGGTATGCTTCTGGAACTCCTTCCAAAGCTATTTGCACAGTGTGTAAGAGCACAATAGCTGATATGCCTGTTTGTTTCTGACTCTGCCAGGCCTCCAAACACTCAGGTACATATTTTAACAGAGTCAGGGAAAAGTAGGTAGAAGTGAGGTACACCTTTACAATATTAGAGACATTAAGTTGAGACTTTGAGAGAACCAGAGCATATGGATTAATACACATTTCCTGAAGTACAAGCGGTGACTAACTCTTATTTATTGTCATTATTCATTAAGTGTAATTCCCCACCTTTCTGCCTAATGTCAGTACCTTTCAGAGGGTTTCAGAGGGACACAGCTAAAACCTGTCTCAAAATCAGGGACATGCCTGAAAATTAGTCACAGTTGGGAAGTATGGCCTCTGCCCTAATCAGATATGCCAGTGTTTGTCCTGCTATGATAATGTGTGGGGGTTGTAAAGTGCTGCTGTAACATTATTTCCTGCTAGAATGGCTGGCTCTCTTTTCACAGTCATGTAATGCAATTCCACAAGAACTGCTGGTAAAGATCCACAGGACAGGATTTGTGTTATGGCATTCCTATTTGTCCTTTACATTCATTCATTCTGATGCATGATATATTTTTTCAGCACCAATTTGTTGTATGTTTACCATGGCTTAGTGGTACTTCACGCAGTCTAGTGTGTACAAGGTCCGGGGTTCGAGGCTGACAGAGGTGTTTTATTTTGCTGCTGAGCAGAACAAGGGCCCTGACATACAGAGTGACTAAGGCACTTTTAAGCAGCTGTAATTGGGTTTGTGCGGGTTTGCACGATGCTTAGCTAAGCGCACACAAGCACACACAGGCGCACACTCGAGCAAACCCACTAACTACTGCTTAAAAGTTTTTACTCCTGCTAACCCCCGTGCTCATTTCTTTGAAAGAAAAAAAAAATGGGGAGATAGGAAAGTGGTGAAAACGGGGCACAAAGAGGGGAAGACAGTAGGGAATACAGCTCAGGATGTGCAGGACGGGTGTAGGGAAGGCCCATAGCTGCCCATTCTTTAACAGCAACAGCTGTGCATATGCATTAAATTTGGAAGGCAATATTAAACCTTTAACCCCTGTGAGAGGGGTGAGGACAACAAAGTATGCAGGCAGCGCAGTCGTGCAGCGGTTAATCCTATCGCCTCACAGCAAGAGGTTCTTTGGTTCGATTCTTGGTCGGGGTGCCTTCTGTGTGGAATTTGCATGTTCTCCCTGCATTCGCGTGGGTTTCCTCCGGGTATTCCAGTTTCCTCCCACATTCTAAAGACATGCATCTGGAGCATTTCTCCCTGGGCCTCCACTGAAAACAGGATCTGTGGAACCTAGTCGGACTTTCCCGGTCAACAAATGTTAAATAAATAAATAAATTTAAAAAAAAATGTTGTACTGCCAATTAAATATCATTTTATATGTCCAGCGGACATGTGTGCAAAATAGGCAGCTATGTATGTGGCGTAATTTTTTTGGGAGCAGATTGCCCTTTTTTCTTTTTTTTCAGGTGAGAGTGGAATGTGGGGTAGGGGAAATAGGTATATTTGGGGAGGTAGGTTGGGGAGGTTAACAGACAAGACAAACAAGGTGCATACAGGTGTGAAATATGACACGTGGTGGGTGAACACCATTGACGGGTAAAGATGTTTGGAAATTGCAAGCCCATGAGCTCACAGATAGCAACAGTGAAACTGAGATCCCCAGCCATAGGCAGTCACCACTGCACCTTCACAGCCCAGAGGGTGGCTGTACTGGGGGCTGCATAGGAGGGGCAGGCTCACCCATAAGTCTTGCCACCCATGCCTCAAGCTGGCATAGAGGATCAGTGACTGAACGCTCGATCTCCCTACGCACCACAGCCCGGATCGTTCAGAGGGTGATAGGTGGCCCTCCTCTGCCCACGCTTGCACAGGGGGGGCGAGCCCCATCCCCTGCAGCGCTTCCACCCAAAGGTGGCACAAGGCCAACAGAGGAGGAGGTCCCAGGCTGGGCACCAGACCTGCTGGTGCCAGGTGCCATCGCCAGCTGAGGTGGGACATGTGGGTCCGCTGGGACCGGCCTTCCCATACGTTCTATGTTTAGGAGGATTTAATGAAAATATGCATTAGTAACAGTCAACAGCATTTCCAATTAATTATAACAGCATGCAGAAGTATTCCCATTAACCCAACACAACAAAGTTCCAACAGCTGAACAGCAAGCATGACACATGCATATATGGGTCAACAGTGGACATTACAACAGCATGCAGGTTTAATTGGTGGCAACAGGCCACCAATATTGTGGTGTTTGAACAGGGCACATGCATCGAAATATATGCAGATATTTATAAACCAATAGAACATATGTCCCAACAAATGTTTTGAGATTACACATACCAAATTGAGGTGTGGAATTGCATTTTTTATGCACATACATTAGGGTGGAAAATGATAGCTCCATTAACAACTTATATATCCTTTTAGTTTACACTACATTCCTACTGACTGCAGTTATATGTCCCCTACATGTATTATTACACAACACAATTGTCCTTAGATCGTGAAAAATGGTTTTGCTAGATCTTTATATACATGGGCTGTATCTGACATACAAACTGTCCGGGATGCAGATATTACTGCTACATATTTTGTGAGTTGCTCAAGCACACTACTGCTGAGATGGTACACTGAAAGCTCTACTTTCATATGCGTATCTAGATATGTTTAGGTGAAATTACCAGTTATATGTTAACTGCTCCCTACATTTCAGCCAGCACAATGACATTTCTGGGGCACACAATACCAAGCTACTCATGTGCCAGATTAACCTGTACATGCTGGGCATGACCCAACAGTTGAGGACTGTGAATATGCTTAAACGCTACTGGCACTCCCTTCATCCACTTTATATGGGCCTACCCAACTGTGTGTTAACAGCGCTTAATACAACAGTACTGTTTCTATAATGCAAGGGTACAACAACATATCAAAGAAAATGACACAGACACACTCCAGAAATTATACCTTTATTAAAAACTTAAAACACTTCTCTACATGCTCTCTCATTTATTTTATATGACAGTGCATGCAGAAATATTATTAGAGAATTATTATACCTTTATTTATTGTGTTTAAACACTTTTTTTTCAGGCTCTCTCATTTATTTTACATAACAGTACAAGCAGCATACTTACTAACCTGCATGGTGGAGCAGCCTTAGCAGCCTATCTGCATAGGCTTGCTGATTCGCAGCATGGACACCTGCAGCTGTGAAGTAATTGAAGAAATATTGAGACATACCTATCCATAGTATACACTAGAATAGCAATTCTTACATACTTAATCCCATGGCTACTTACTCAGTAGTGGGGCATTTGTCATCCCACGGGCCTCCTGGATCCACTGGTCCAGTTGATCTGCCTTACGACTTTTCAGGTCTGCATGGTGGTGTCTGACCTGCTCACCAGTCCAAGGGACGCCTGTGGCACTGGTGAGTTCATGAGCTAGATGGTCCCAGGCTTCCGCTTTGTATTGGGTGCCCTGGTACTGGCCACCCAGGAGTCTATCCTCATGATTGTGGACAAGGAACCAAACCATTACTTTTGACTCCTCAATGCCCCAACGTTGCATTCGAAAACGAGAGCCCTCTCCAGCACCGGCCATTGCTGCCTGCAGATGGGAGCTACAACCAGTTATGGCTAGGATTCCCACCTATGGAGCTTAAATATGCATCATTTCCCACACTTATTTGTGATTGGCCAGTTTTGAAAAAAATGCAGCTGAAGTTACACCTGCTTAGCAATGGGTACACTTACATTGATATGTATGTGTGTGTTGGAAGTGCATACTTATGAAAAGCTGTCATGGCTTAGTGGTTCAGTACTGTGATTATGGTGCATAGTATCCCAGGTTCGAGGCCTGTCATTGCTTTTTATTTCACTACTGCCCAGACTGGCTAGGAGGTGTGGCTATGTTTTACTGACTTTGCTCAACTTTGCCCAACGTTGCTCTACTTTGCCCAACATTGCCCAACGTTGCGCTGGTTAGCACAGTGCGCAGCTAAGTGCAAACATGTTCTGTTTGAGTTAGTTGGCATGATGTGCAGCTCCCTGCAACGCTATTGTGCTAGTCAAAGCAGTGCTAAGCTATGAGCAATTATATTGAAGTGTGCTTAATACTGGTAAACCTTGCATAGCAGTGCTTCACATTGCTTAAGATACATTACTTATGCATTCATCAGTATGCATAACCATTTCACTTTCTTATATATATATAAAATTCGTTCACTACTACATAGACCATTTCAATTCTTTTTACTAAATTTCATTGGTAAATATCAGGAATTCTTTTCATATACAGATTTCCAACAGAAAATAAAAAAGGGAGGGGTGGGACTCAAACCGGGAATGCCTCCTCTTAGTGCAAAAGTTCTACCACTACGCTATTGCTATTTTGCTTAATTTGCATATCCATTTCTTATTATCCTCTTCGATGGCTAAACTGCTAACTGTAGCTAAGCGATGGGCAAATGTGCAAACAAGCGCAAATACAAGCAGTTATATCAGGAATTATAAAAAAAAATAAAGTTTTACATTTTATAATTGTACAGGGGTTTAGAATGTGGGGGAGTGTAGTGTTGGGTATGTACACATTTGAGCGGACTCTCTCATGTCAGTTGACATTTCCCTATTGTGAGACTTGCAGGGGCGTGGAATTTTGGACATGTGCATGTTCCGTGTTAGACTTAGAGTTGAGGCAGCACGCCCTCATTAATATGCATGGCATGCTGCTGTCTTACTCTTACACTGGCATTTCTGTGTAAGATTACTTTAGTCTTACACGGAGGATCCGTGAATCCTGGGGATTATCTTTGTAATATAAAAATAGTTTTGTTTTTTTTTAACTGCACATTTTATCCCAAATGCTTATTTCTCATGAAACGTTAACACGAACAAGATAAGGAGAATGCCAGGAATTAACGGCAGTATGAGCTCTATACACTTTGGGGAGAATATTTTTACAGTCTGAAGTTCTTTGAGTGAGTGGCTTCAAAAGCTTTGGAACATGTATTAAAAATTATAGTTATCACAAACATTATCTGTAAAGTTAGCTATGAAAGTTAGATTCAATAATCCAACTGTGCATGTGAAATAGGTGAATTTATTTATAATACTTAAAACTGAATTATAAATTTTAACAGAAGTTAGATGAGTTTACTTTTTAGTTGATTCATTATATTAAACAACTAGTTAACTAAACATCAGCAATATGAAATCAGCTATTTATGCTGCAAGAAAGAATAATAAAAGCTACTGAGAGAGTTTCTGACCTTAGACATCATGCTGTCTGATGAACTGACACAGAAATTTCTTATCAGGAAACAGTGTTGCTCCTCAACAATCAGTAGCATCTCAGCATATATTATTATTACCTCTTCATAAATGTAAATATATTTGTTTAGAACTTTATCCATAAAAAATGCTTAAGTTGCACATAAAGTGTCCAGGTCTGTTTGTGACATCTAATATGACATCATCAAGGAAGTGATAATTTATTTTGTCTCCAAGATGGCAAGCTGGCTCCCTTGGAATTGGCTGTGTGAACAAAACCATCTAAAGGATTGTAATTGTCTCATGAAGCTGGTAGGAACAGAAACCAAAGGGACAGCACAAAACAGACAAAATCTGGGTAGATCTTATGCATGGCATTAGCGGGAAAGTAAAAGAACAACAAATCAGTAGCTTTTTAATGCCTGGAGGAGAATGAAAGTAAAAACGTAGTTGAAACCACAACAAAACAAAAATCATTCAGACAAGTTAGTCACCTCCAACACCACACTGTAGCCAAAAGTTTTTATACGATTCTCTAGCGCCTTGGCTGTAATTTCTAGATTGTGGATGGATAATGAGGTCTTTGAAAAAGAATTGGAAGATACTGTTGCTATGTTTAAAACAGGAAGTATGATTCAAAAGTAATAGAAAGGGATATGCTTCAAGTTCAAGATCAGAGATATGGAAAAATAAATAAATGGACGGTAAATATTGAAAATAATATTCATAGAAATAGGAATAAAGAATAAAGATATTTTTTTGCAGTTATGAAATATAATATTTTAAGTGAAGATATAAAAATGTTATTCTACATTATTGGGACTATATGAAGAGGTTTTATGAGTTAGAAGGGGTGATTAAGGATAGACCCATTTTTTTCATATCAATGAGGCAGAAACCTAAAAGACATGGTAGTTTATACCAAATTTCAAAGACCGGGAATAAATGCAATAGATCAGTTAGGTAATAAAGGTACTGTAGCTTATAATAGATGTATCGGATGTAAACATATAGTGAAAACATTTTTTTAAAATTAATGTTATTTATTTTAGAGTAAGTGGGGAATATAATTGTTTCACAGAAGGGGTGGTGTATGCAATAATGTGTGCTTGTAACTTGTTCTATATAGGTCAAATAAAAAGGGCCTTCAAAATAAGATTGTTGGAACATTTAAGAGATATTAAGGCAGGAAGAATAGAGAGTCCATTGGCTCAGCATTTTAAAGCCTATCATGGGAAGGACCCTGAAAGTCTAACATCAACTGTTTTAGAACAAGTACGAGGAGTGAATGATACAGATCTTAAAAATAAATTGTTATACAAAGAGACATTATTTATCTTGAAATATAAGACTTTGAAGCCAAATGGACTTAACACAGACTGTTATTGGAAAAATGCTTTTTGTGTATATTTGTACTCCTTGAAGGCTGTGTTACAGCTGAGGCCCTAGAGAATTGAATAAAAATGTTTGGCTACAGTCTGGTATTGTTTGTGTTGAAGCACAATTTTACAATGTTGATCTAGTCGTGGTAAGTTGGTGAAATGTCTAGTGATCCAGCAGTCAATATTCCACAAATTATTAGAGAGGATATCTTGGATTCCTCTCAATGAACATTAGATGGCTTCCTGAGACTGAATTCGAATTGTGAGAGAGACTGGGAGAGAGATTGGAATGAAATGTTGATGGGCAGTTGTGAAGGGCTACCCCCGGTGTTATGGAAGAGACTGCTTGAAGAAATGAGAAGTAAGCATTCTCCTAATCCATTTGCTGATGTGGGTAAGCATTCCACAGACCTTTCACCTGAGTTAACTATAATTGAGAAATTGGAACAATTATTAAATAAGGAAACAGCTGCCTATTACAACAAAACTTGCCTCCAGAGGTATCTGGATTTAAAAATAACTCAGTGGGGGCTAAGAGCAATGAAATACCCATCTCTTCCATTTGATTCAAATATTACATAAGATAAATTGTTCAAGCAGAGATGGGAGAAGGCAGCACATCTATGTTCTAGGGAATGGACTACTATTTTGGTAGAGAGAGACGAGGTAAAACTTTTAAACATAAAAAAAGACATCAATAATGTTTGTATTAGTCTAATGGCAAAATTAGAAAGGTCTCGAATTGAAACTTGTCTGCATGATATTCAGGAAAAATTGTGCATATTTGAAAAGAAATTAATGGATCAAAAATTGAAAAAAAATCTAAAGAGATTTGCTAGACTATGAAAATGGAACTGCCTTTTTTAGACAGACCAATCGCAAGTCACATTCTCAGGTCCATTTCCAGGAAGGGGATGGAGGGGTAAGAAGTGAAACAAAAAGTGAGGCATCTTCTAGTGATAACGGTAGATATGTTAGTTACTATGAAGTTGAGAGAGAATACCCACCCTTGCCTGCTGCAAATAACGGACAATATATGCAGGAAATTTTTGTTCCCATGGGGGGATTAATGGTCAGAGAAAAAAAAACTATCCAGATCGTGAATCACAGAGAGGAGAGATCAACAGCGACAATGGCGGAACAGCAAGAGAACTAGATGGTATTGACTGTTTTCATAAAAATACAGACTTGATTATTAATTTATTGGGTTGTGTGTTAAATGAACATTTATATACTGTTTTAAACTATGGTTTGAAATTTGCGGCCAGTGTGGTACCAAGATTGCATGAATGCAAGATAGAATTGTTAAAAATAGTTTGTACATTGCATTTGTGGTATTTCTTTAATGTTCGACAGAAAGTACTGACAGATGATGTTAATGAACAAAGTATGTTTGAAAATAGTATCAATGATGAAAGTATTTTCTGTAATGACTCATTTGAGTCTTTTATTTCATGTAATAGTGAAATTAAAGCTTATTGTCCTATAGATACATCAAATTTTAATAAAGTAAATTTATTCTACCATTTATTCATGAAGGTACTAAAAGTTTCCACTCTATAGTGGAATATGAAATTGAGGTATTATTTAATAAACTTAGCACTAAAAATGTTCATTACAACTTGACAAAAAATGAATGGCTGGCTTTGGTTGAATTTTCTAAACAAAATGATTTGGTGGTTAAACCATCAGACAAAGGTAACAGAATTGTGGTGATTTATTATACACAGTATATGAAAATGTGTTTTGATTTGTTGTAAGATGACAGAATTTATGAACTTGTGAATGTTAATATGGTGGAAGAAGCAAAAAAGAATTATAAACATTTGATACAGAAGGGTTTAAGAGTGGGTTATTGGACTGAAGATGATGTATTAAATAAACTTACATGTGAAGATTCAGGAAATGCATAACTTTATTGCTTACCTAAGGTCCATAAGAATTTGTTAGACCCTCTGGGGAGGCCAATAGTCTCTGACAGTAATTATTTCCTACATAATGTGGGGGTAATTCTTCATAAGGTTTTGTTGAAGGAGGTGATTTGCCTGCCTTCTTACATCAAAGATTAATTTGATTTTCTGGATAAGATAAGAAATATCAGATGGTCAAAGGGAATGTATTGGATACCTCTAGATGTAAAGAGTCTCTATATTAACATCAGACCTGAGTCCAGGATGGAAGCTTTGAGAATGAAAATGGGGGATAGTCTATTAGCCCATTATTTTATGGAGATAGTTAAATTTAGCCTGGAAAACAACTTTTTTTGTTTTGAAGAAAAAATATACCACCAAGTGCAGGGTACAGCAATGGGCTCTCCTTTCACATCCATGTATGCAAATATTTTATGGCAATGTTTGAAGGAGAGTATCAGAGATATGTGAAATTATATTTTAGATTTATAGATGATTTTTTTTATGTGATGGGGATATACAGTTTGTACAACAATTTGTAGATGAAATACAACAGAATAAATTTAATATTAAATATGATGGATTACAATATGTGGAAGAGATATTTTTAGATATAATACCTGTAGGGAGACTGAGTAGAGGTATAACTACTAGTGCTTGAAGAAAATTTGATGAAATTAATCAGTTTTTAATGGGGACTAGTTGTCACCCTAAACACACTATAGAAACGCTACCTTTTGGTGAATTTTTAAGAATTTCTAGATTGTGTACAGATAATGAGGTCTTTGAAAAAGAATGGGTAGATACTGTTGCTATGTTTAAAAACAGGAAGTATGATTCTAAAGTAATAGAAAGGGATATACTTCAAGTTCAAGATCAGATATATGGAAATTTAAAAAATGGAGGGTAAATATTGAAAATAATATTCATAGAAATAGGAATAAAATATTTTTTGCAGTTATGAAATATAATATTTTAAGTGAAGATATAAAAATGTTATTCTACATTATTGGGACTATTTGAAGAGGTTTGATGAGTTAGAAGGGGTGATTAAGGACAGATCCATGTTTTCATATCAACGAGGCAAAAACCTGAAAGACATGGTAGTTCATACCAAATTTCAAAGACCGGGAATAAATATAATGCGTCAGGTAATATAGGTACTGTAGCTTGTAATAGATGTATAGGATGTAAACATATAGTGAAAGCATTTTTAAAAATTAATGGTATTTATTTTAGAGTAAGTGGGGAATATAATTGTTTCACAGAAGGGGTGGTGTATGCAATAAAATGTGCTTGTAACTTGGTCTATACACGTCAAATAAAAAGGACCTTCAAAATAAGATTGTTGGAACATTTAAAAGATGTTAAGGCAAGAAGAATAGATAGTTTGTTGGCTCAGCATTTTAAAGCCTGTCATAGGGGGGACCCTGAAAGTCTGGCAGCAACTGTTTTAGAACAAGTACGAGGGGTGAATGATACAGATCTTAAAAATAAATTGTTATACAAAGAGACATTATTTATCTTGAAATATAAGACTTTGAAACCAAATGGACTTAACACAGATTGTTGTTGGAAAAGTGTTATTTGATACACTTATTTTAAATCAGTTGTATATGTATCTGTTTTAAGATGATGGATTAATTATATAATTATATAATTGTTTAATTGATGGGAGCTTGGGACTGCTGGGATATATATAAAGGAATGTTCTTTTTTTTGTATATTTGTACTCCTTGAAGGCTGTGTTGCAGCCGAGGCACTAGATAATCGAATAAAACCTTTTGGCTACAATGTGGTGTTGGTTGTGTTGAAGCACAGTTTTACAGTGTTGTTCTAGTTGAAGTTAGTCACCTCATTTATAAAGAAAAAACACAGTGAAAGTTTCCCATATCATTAATATATTTCAGAAAATAATTAAATTAGTAATTTTCTTGAGAATGGTCACAAGTTAAGGGCACATATGTTGTTATTATTTTTGTGCCATTATAAGCTTTTTCAATGCCAATCCAGGGAATATACACAGAACCTGAAATATGCCTTTGTAACTTATTTAAATAATCACGTGTTTATATTTAAAGATTTTCCTTTTAAAATAAATATAAACAAAGAACTAAGAAGCCATGCTTTATTGATTGGAAGTATTTATAGAGTTTAGAGGCTATATATTTAGTTACTGATTTGATATTAGTCTCGTGTGTAATACTTGTAATGAATAGATGCTCAGTAAAGTAAGATAATAGAGTTTCTAGTAAGATAATTAGTTCAAATATAAATTATAGTTAAGGTTTTATTACTATGAGATATTTATAGCTAGAATTGAATAGAAAAGTTATGAATATTAATAGTATTGTTAAAATATTTTTATGATATAGCTTTTGATATATTGTTTAAGCTAGTATGAAATGCAATAGACATAAAGATGGAAATGAAAAAGGTGTACCTGCATTAAATGATGGCTTTATGTTGAAAACATTCTTTTAATTTTTTCATTTCCTTTCTCTTTTTTTTTCACCTTCTTTTTTCTTTTTGTAGAATATGGATAAGTGAACTTAATAGCAGTATTGTATTAGGAACAAAAGAACAAAAAATGATTTGTTTATCTTTCAGCTTTTTGTTCTTCTGTTCAACCACTTTCCATTCATTCCTCTCAGCATTTCTCTTGGGTGTGCTATTAGCCCAGTCCATAACTTCAGCTTGGTCAATTATGTTATTGTTAAGTAAATATTTTGTTGCTGCATCCAGTGAGTTACATACTTTGATACTCTCAGGAAGGAATATTTTCAGTCTTCAAGTTGTTTTTTCTTCAGAGCAATTTAGGATGAGGTAAATTTCTCTTCTTTTTGTTACTACATTCGAAGAATAGTCATTGTCAAATCTGATAAGTGATCCTTGCTATTTTATTTGGGAATTTGACCACGCTGTTTTTAGGATTAATTCTTTATCCTGACTGGAAAGCATTTTCATAATAATGGATCTTGGCTTAGATTTTGCTGATATAGATGTTTCCGTAGTTGTTAAAGATTTGTGGGTGGTCTCATTCTATGCCATAGGAGAGTGACTGAGGTAAATTAAGTATGGTTGGTATCCATGTTATAAGGAAATTAATGATATTATCGCCTTCTGTTTTCTCCGGGAGCCCATATATACAAAGATTATTCCTTCTGGACCTATTTTCCAGGTCATCCAGTTCACCTAATAGTTGTTTTGTTTTAGTAGAAATTCTGAGTAGTGTTCCTCTTCAGTTAGTCTTTTCTCCATATCATTTAGAGATTGTTCCATCTATTAAATTTGAGTCTTATGCTGTAAGACAATTTCTTGCAGTTGCTCAAGTTGTTGAGAACATTTGTCCTTGAAGCGGTCTAATTTATTGTCCATTTTATCTATTTTCAAGGATAAATCCTGTATATTTGTTAAAAGTGAATGCAATTCCTTTTTGACAGAGGAATCTTGAGATTAAGTTTTGTTATGGCTCATTCTGGTAAGCTGAGCAAAGCGTTCTTGTTGAGATGAACATGACAGGAATTTTTAGTTATAATTTAAAAAAAAAATAATTGAATAGATTTGCAAGTTGTTTAGAAGTGGTTTGATGATAAGTAAGTTGAATAAAATTAATTTAAGATAAAAAACCTGTGTGAAATATAATCTAGGACAGAGAGCACTTGAGGAGTCCTGCTACCAGATCAACATCTTAGCCATGCCAGAAATTACTTTTTAATAAAAACAAAGCAAATACATTAAAACATGTGAAAAGTGCAAAATTTCATAAAACAAGTAAGTGCTTTTGTCTCTAACCAGTCACTTTGGATTGAAACATTATCAGACTGCTTTAAGTTGTAAACTTACATGAATTTAAGTAATAAATGCATCACATGACTATTCACATAGCTTATGATGTCATCATTTAAATAACCTCAGCATTAAATGACATTTAAAATTCACTGATGTGTTCAAACCAGATTCCCTATGAGAATCCAACTTCTATTTGACATTTTTATCCTAAATAACCATGAGTGTTATAATGAAAAAACTTTGGAGTATGCTGTGTGTCATTCTCCTTATAAAGAACTATTGTTTTTTGGATGGTCTACAAAAATATGCACTCATTGTAGTAGTACTTATCTAACCATTAATTCCAAATAATAAACCATCGGGACACTTACCAAAATAAACAAACAAAAAAAAAACACATGGACAGTAATTACAAAATAGGTGGTCAAATGCTATCCTTCAGGTCAGTAGTTAAAAAGGAACAGCAATTTATCACTAGTGTCTAGAACAGTCATTAAAGCATATTTTGCAGTCAGCTTGACTTGACTGTAGTCTCATAATGCTGGATGTTAAGTCTGCAAAATCACTTTTTCACTGCTGTTATATGATATCAGAGTTGGTATATATAATTATAAGGGTTTGTGCGGCGGTTGAAGGGGCTTACCCCCTGAACAAAACATCACTTAATTATCTTTTCATTATCTTGTAATTGGCTCCTTGTAGATTGATATTTTTAGTTCACTCATGTGATTGCTTGTTTTTGATGAGGTAATTATATAAATTTACATATATGTATATGTTTCTATATCTTTATACATATGAATAAAATGTGTGGCAAGTAGAAAATATTAACAAGGGCTTATAGCAATTTACTTTCTTGAAGGATAATAGTTTGTGATCTTGTCAGCAGAAACTGCAAATCTACACAGCTATCACTATTGGTTTATGCAAGGAATAGCACTATTTGGAAACTGACTAAACCAGTCACTTGGCAAATCAATGCAGGATAGTCTACTGATCCTCCCAGGCTGGCCTTTTTTAGCTAATAGAATCCAGTTTCTTTCTTAATTCTTCATTATTTAGTACAAGGCAGTTGTTCTCTTTGCTACATGCCCTTTTAACTGCTTCAAATAAGCCTCCCCAAATTGCTCTCTTATTTTTATCACTGGATAATTTGCATATGGACATTGCTTTTATGAAACCTTTAACTCATAATATTATGTTGTAGCTGAAGGTGTTACCTATTAAATTAAGAAATCCATTAACTTTGTTAATCCACAGCAGTATGTAAGCAGCCAAATAAATGAAACATTGCATTGCAGTGGAATATATATATATATATATATATATATATATATATATATATATATATATATATATATACATGTGTGTGTGTGTGTGTATGTATATTTATATATATATATTATATACATATATATCCAGCCATCCATCCTCAACCCCTTTTTCCCATTTTTGTAAATGGGGTCGGGGTGTCACTTCAACAGTGACAATCATCTCAAGCCAAGGTTTACACTGCCTGGTGGCTTGTACTGCCACAGTAATTCATCTGTACCATGCACTTGCAACTGTGGATAATTTAGAGTGTCCAATCCACCTACTACATGTCTTTAGAATGTGGGAGAAAACCTGATCACCTGGAAGAAACCCACATCACTACAGGCAGGGCATGCAGACTCCATTCATAAGGTACCCCAAATGATATATATATATATATATATATATATATATATATATATATATATATATATATATATATATATAGATATATATATATATATATTTATGGTTCCCCTTTATAATCATGAAATACTGAAATCTTGAATTTCAGTATCTTGACACCATAAAAGCGAAACGTCAAAATAGTGAAAATGCATAAGCATGAATCTGAATATTTTGAATCCGCGCTTATGCATTTATGTGACGTGATTGGCTGGGATGGTGTCCAGAATTTAAGGTGAGTGAGTGTATGTGAGTGTTTTTGTAATTTGTATGTGTGGTTTAGGTTAGGGAGGTGGAAGTATGAGTGTGAGTGTTAGATGTGTTGGATGTTTGTGTAAGTGTGATGTGTGCGTGTGTGTTTGTGTGTGTGTGTGTGTGTGTGTGTGTGTGTGTGTGTGTGTGTGTGTGTGTGTATGTGTGTGTGTGTGTGTGTGTGAGGGATTATAGAATGTCTGGGTGTGAGTTTCTTTTTTTGTTTGTGCGATCTCAGAGTTGGTATATATATATATATATATATATATATATATATATATATATATATATATATATATATATATATATATATATATATATATATATATATATATATACACACACATATATATATATATATATATATATATATAAATATTATTATGGGGGGTGTGGGGGTGCAGGAGGCTTGCTCCCCTGCTTATTTGTAGTGTATGTTTGCGAATATGTGGTGTTATGTTTTTGTAGTGTTGGGTTGTGTAGTTTGTGTGGTGTGGGTAGAATGGTGTGTGTGTTGTGTGGTGTATGGTGTGTGTATGTTCATGATTGTGTGTTTCATGCTTTTGGGTTTTGGGATTGTGAGTCATTCGCCTTTTAGAGATTTCAGTATTTTGAGATTATAAAGGGGAACTAGATATATATATATATATATATATATATATATATATATATATGTATAGCGAATATGGAACTATCAGATTTAACATGGTTCAAGATTAGGATGGAAAAACATTTTAATTTACAACATTGTTTTTCAACGACTTGATGAAACTATGGAGTACCTTTCCATATTGTGATGGTAAACCATATATATGAGTGTGTGTGTGTGTGTACATAAATATATCAAGAAGTATTAGGAGGTAGGCATGGCCAAGATGGCTAACTGAGAACAGCAACTGGTGAAAGCTCTGTGACTGTAAATTGTTTTTGATAGAAAATGTAACTAAAATAAGATTTTAGAGATATGTGATAGCTATTTATATTCAGCAATAGTAAAAAAAAAGTTTTATAGTTTGAATTTATTTTAAAGCTGTAATTTTCCTGTCAGACTTTCATCTGCTTGATTAAGAAAGAGGAGAATTCAATATGAGCCACTCAAAAAATTGGTGCTGATGATTCTTCTGTTAAAAAAAGATATCCAGTTATTAATATGTAGCATGCAGGATATACTGACAAAAATGGACAAACTGGATACTAAAATAGAAAGTTTTAAAGAAGAATACAGAAAGAAGATGGACCATATAGAAACTTTTATGAAGCAACAAATTATACAAATTATTAGCATGGAAGATGATTTAAATGACCATGAAGGGAGAATAACCAAAGGTGAGTCTCAAACTGAATTTCATTTAAGACAAAATAACTGGCTTAAAGATAATGTTGATGATTTAGAAAATAGATTGAGATGAAACAATATCAGAATGTATAGCATGCATAAAGAATATAACAATCTAGCTGCATAAAGTCTTGAACTTACCAGAAACTTCATTTTTTGGGATAGAAAAAGCTCATAGATCTTTGGTAACACCTTTACAAAATGGAAAACTCACCTTCATATTCAATAATAGTTAAATTTATGTCCAGCATGAAAAAGATCAAATATTAAAAGCCACATGGTCTAACCCACCTTTGAAAATAATGACTATTCCAGTAAAGTGATGAATAAAAGGAAAACTTGTCTGCCACTTATTAAAGAACTTATATAAAGAATAGTATTAAATCTAATTTACTGTTTCCTGCAAAGATAATCTTTCTCCCTGAAGGAATCAAAATATTTGACATGCTGGAACAGGCATCTACATTTGTTAAAAATCACTGAAGAAATGGACTGGAATGTTTCATCCCTCAAGAGGTAGAGTACGCTGAAATCAAGGAAAACAACTTCCAAAGTAAAAAAAAAAACTTAAAAACAAGTGACTTTTAATTTCTGACTACATGGTTTTATCTATTGAAACAATAAATGTTTCCTTTAATTAAAGGATTTATTTAGGACTATAAGCTTCGAATCAAATATAAGTTGTATACGTGCTTTAAACATAAGTATCCTGCATGATAGGAAATACAAATATCTAGTCTTACTATATCTGTAGTGAAAAACCTGAATATAATTTATTTGAGCTAAACATATACATGCATTCCTAAATAATAAGAATGTATTCCTCTTATTAAAATGGTAATAAGTTTTAAATTTTAGAAATGAAAATGTTCAACCTATATAAGATAAGAATGTTATTTGCTTTTACTTAACATGTACATTATAGGGTTAAACAAATGTCATATCTAAGTATTATGGTAATTAGCTGTGTTAAAGTGTTAGCAATTCTGTTTTGTTTGTCCATTTATATCACATTTCTTTCACAAATCACACATGAAGCACTTAGCACTTAAAAAAGAGCTCAGGATCAAAAGAACACCATAGTTGTATAAAGCTACTTATTTCTAACTTTTGTTGCTTTCTTCCTACTTCTTGAGCTACTTTTGGAGAAAATCCGGGTCTTGAAGAATTCAAAGTTCAACACTGACTTTTGTGAGAGCAAAAGTGATTGAATCATAGCTGCAGTGAGAAAAGGAAGGAAACTGAAATACACATCAAATGTGCATGTGAGAAATATGCCCAAAATAACTTTTAACTTTTGAAAATATTTATTTAGAAGTGAATGACTGGAAACATAAAAGTTATACTAATATTATGCATTTTCCTATCTCTGATATGTGATTTACTTACAATTTACTGAATGATAATAGATTAAGCTATAGTATTATTTGCCCCAACTGTATATAGTAGTGGGGCAGAGTAAATTAAATATTTGTCAATGGTTACAATACTTTAGAAGAATTAGGAAATATGAAAAATCTGCAGAAGAGATTAGTAGCTACTACATGTAATAAACTGTCATCATCAGCTGCTGCATGTAAAAAACTGTCTTCCTCACCTGCTGTTGTTTGAGATTAATTTTAGGATCTGATACACTGACTAAAACTACAATAAATAATAAATAAAGGCTTGCATTTAAGTTAGAAGGGCAAAAATTATTTTTTTGTATTTTAAATTGCCTATGCTACTATAAATGATAAAATGAACAAGCACTTTTGAATAATATGCAAATACACAGAAGAAGAAAAATTATTTATGTAATATTAATAAAATAATAATAAAGGAAAGTTAAAAAAATGTATACATCTGCTCCAATCTCTGATAATGTTATCTCATGATTACATTGAAGAGATTTGTAAAAGGCAGATCATGTCTCCTAAACCTGATAGACTTGTTTGAAGCAGTCACCAAAGCCGTGGATGAGGGTAAGGTTGTTCACACAGCCTATCTAGATCTTGCCAAGGCTTCCAACACCATCCCCCACTCTGGAATTATAGATAAACTCACTAAACTATGTATAAATCCCTATGTCACAAAATGGGTTGCCAACTGGCTCACTGACAGAACCCAAACTGTGAAAGTAGCATACTCTAAATCCAACTTCAGACCAGTGACAAGTGGAGTACAACAGGTTTCAGTCCTGGGTCAACTCCTGGTTGGTATCTACTTCTCTGAAGTAAAGGCTAACACAGAAGATCTTTGGCTAATGAAGTTCACAGATGACTGCAAACTAGGAGCCATAGTCAAAACTCCAAAAGATGTGGACATCCTACAAAAGGGCCTCGCTGAGCCAGATGCCTGGTGTCAAAGCCATGGCCTCAAGCTCAATGCCAAAAAATGCATTGTCATCCCTTTTGGTAAAAAACTCTGTACCCATGAACTACCACATAGGCGGTAGTCTACTTAACACCAAAAGTGTGATAAGAGACCTTAGGACACAGGTGGACATAGTCTCTCCTTTGATAATCACAGTAGTCAGGAAATCCTTCTACGTGGCACACCTCATCACAAAAGGTTTCTCGTCCAGGAAAAAAGAAGTCATTGTTCCCCTCTATTCGTCACTCATTAGACCCATTATAGAGGACAACGCCCCTTTTGGTATGTACCTCACAAGACATCTACAACAACTGTAAAGGCCACAGAAATACCACACAAAGAGGATTACTGGCCTCAAACAGATGCCCTACGCAGACCATATCAAAAAACTGCAGCATTAGTCCGTCGCATATCGCCTAATCAGAGGCAATCTCTGCCTAACACACAAAGCTATGTCAAACCCAGAGATTTTGGACATGCTCTAGGGATCTAAACCTTGTCACCACAATAAACAGAACATGCTGGAGGGATAGATTCCTGTCCCAGAGACTTCCCATACTCTGGAACAAACTACCTATCTATATCAAATGAAGCTCCTCATTAGCACTCTTCAAGAAAAATCTTGATGATTGGATGGGAGATAGGAAATTCACCCTGATGATCACTTATGTGGCTCTACTCAACAGTGGCACAGGAAAATAATTTTCTTGGGTGGGGAAAGCCAGGGTACCTTTTGGCTAGGCTTATATAGGCCCTAGGGCCAATAGCCTAATACCTACATATGAACCTATGAACCTAAGAAGTAAGAAGTGATAATTAAATGGCTCTTTGATAAGGATTTAATAAATGCAGGTTATATAAAGCAAAAAAAAATAGCAGTGGACAAATAAGTGTGATGGTAATATAACTGGACAATAAACTGTTTATAGTGAAGAAATGCATTAAAATTATGTCTGCATAGTGAAGTATAAACAGGTGTGGGCGTAGCCACATTCTTTGATTTCCTGTCCTTGCCTATTTAAGTGGTACAGTGTGAAATATTTTCTGCATAAAAACCTCAGCTTTGGCCGGCTAAGAACTAGCTGTATTCAACTGGACGTATAAGAGAATTTAAGTACCTTTATCTGCACTTTTTTTTCTCAAAAATACAGTATTTAAATTGGTTTTAACTGTGTTGCAGGAATATTAACTGAACTGGAAGTTAGTCAGTGTTTGCTGAATTTTATTATTTGCTAGTAATTACAGGTGTGGGGGTAGCCACATTCTTTGATTTCCTGTCCTTGCCTATTTAAGTGGTACAGTGTGAAATATTTTCTGCTTAAAAACCTCAGCTTTGGCCAGCTAAGAACTAGCTGTATTCAACTGGACGTATAAGAGAATTTAAGTACCTTTATCTGCACGTTTTTTCAAAAAATACAGTATTTAAATTGATTTTAACTGTGTTGCAGGAATATTAACTGAACTGGAAGTTTTGACTCTGCTCTTCAGTTAGTCCGACCCACCCTCCCTGTTTTTGTTTTGGTGTTAATCTTAGTGGCCTTGAAACTGCCTGCCCCTCTTGTAAATATGTGTTTGGATACTCCTTCTGGGCCCATCTCATTTGCTCACTCAACTGAGTGCAGTGAGATCATATTCTGATTTCAGGCACTCCTACTGTGTACAAAGAGAGCATCTGGGAAACAGAAAAAAAAATTTAAGCTTGTTTCCTGCCTTTCCTGTTAAGTGGTATAGACTATTTGTAGGCTTCTGAGCCCCCAAGCCCTTCTGTGTTGGAGGGGAAGCCTTCTAGCTTAGTTTTTTTTCTTATAACTAGCCAGTTTTCTAGTTTCAGCACTCAAATCTGTTTCTTTGATCTCAGCACTTGTTCAGAAAAAAAAAAATAATCTGCTTTTACTGCACTTGTGTTTCTACCTACTTTATTTTACTTTTGCATCATCTTAAAAGTACTCAGTTGTATTTATTACTGCTTGGTGTAACTCATTCTAAGCCTTTTGATTTAAACACTTGGGCTTCGGACCAGTTGTTTTGCACTGAGAGGGTTTGTGGTCGGCACTGTCGTGGCAGAACAGGTAGCTTACATCGTTCTAGGTTGGGAACTGCTGATAGAGGGCTCAGTGTCTGTTATTCTAAAAATGTATTAATTCTGGTTTAAGCACTTGGGCTTTCAGGCCAGTTATTTTACATTAAGAGGGTTTGTGGTCTGCACTCTTGTGGGAGGAGAGGCTGGACTCTGCCCTTCTGAGCTGGGAATTTCTGGTTAAAGGCTTATAGTGCATGCATATCTGAACTGCTTCTTACTGAAGTTGGTGCGCCTTGTTTGCTGTGGCATAGACTGGATTCAGGCCTGCTGGATCTAGCTTTGTTTGTGTAACTTCAGCACTAATCCAGGCATTCTCTAAAGTATTCAATTGTATTTATTACTGCTAGGTAGTAACTTGATTAAAGCGTAGTTATCATTCTAAGTCTTTTGGATTAAGCACTTGGGCTTCAGACCAGTTGTTTTACATTAGGAAGGTTTGTGGCATGCACTGTGGTGGCAGGACAGGTAGCTTTCATCCTTCTAAGTTGGGAACTGCTGATTGAGAGCCCAGTGTCTGTTATTCTTAAAGTGTATTAGTTCTGGTTTAAGCACTTGGGCTTCAGGCCAGTTATTTTACATTAAGAAGGTTCGTGGTCTGCACTCTTGTGGGAGAAGAGGCTGGACTCTGCCCTTCTGAGCTGGTAATTTCTGGTTAAAGGTTTATAGTGCCTGAATATTTGAACTGTATCTTACTGAAATTGGTACACCTTGTTTGCTTTAGCATAGACTAGATCCAGGCCTGCTGAATCTAGCTTTGTTTATATGCTTGTTGTTTGTTTGTTTGTTATTTCCCTGGAATGCTAATTCCACCTAATACATGGCTTCTCAGTGCTTCTGTGGATCACTAGTGATATCTGCATTGCTTACTGTACTTATTTCCTTGTTTCACTTGAAAGAAAGTTACTGTTTGTCGTTTTTGCATTTAAGTTACCTGTAACACATTGCACTTAAGTTACCTGGCACTTGCTCACTAAAGCAATTATATAAGTCAGCACTAAAAATTAAAAGCACTACACCCTCACTCCCCACTGACCCTTGTTTTAATTTATAAAGGAATTCCCAATATTATTCTAGCATGTCCAAAGGTCAGTTGTCAATCTCCTCTCCAGTCCAGCTGGTAAATCTGGGAATCTTGAGGCAATGTTACAACTGCCTCATGTACACAGACAACCCTCTCCTCCTCCCAAAAAATTCCAACACATGTGAGAGAGGCAACCATATAGCCAAACTGGAGGCTAAGCTCTCTCAACTCAGTACTGGCATAACCAATCAGGAGGAAAAGGAAACCACACTCACTACAATTCCAGTCTCACATAGACCTACCAAGACAGCAATCCAAACACATAATCACACAAAAACATACACGGAGGCTCTAAATAAAGATCTGCCTAAGCAGCAGAGACCTTCAAAGCAGACACCCAAGCAAGCGCTGCCCCAAAACAAAACACGTGCAACACATATCTCACAAAGCCAGTGTGCCGAAAAGTCAAAGCCCTTAAGACTAAACAATACACCTGATACGCTTGTAATAGGTGACTCTATCGTCAGGCACACTGACGTCCCGCTCACCAGGCTGAACAAGGAGAGGGTCACGGTGAGCAGCCTTTCGGGTGCTAGGATCCGCCACATAACACAAGCACTCAGGTCACTCCAAGGCAAGTACAAATATGACTCAGTCATTGTCCATGCTGGTGTGAATGATCTGAGACGTACCTCCCTGGACTACATGAAAAGAGACATAGAGGAGCTCTCTGAGCATGTAGCCCAGGCCGGTATGACATTGACCTTGAGTAGCATCTTACCCTCACCAAGAATGATGTCACAATATGAAGACAAGATGATCAATTTCAACAACTGGCTTAAGTACTGGTGTCATTCAAAGGGAATCCAATGCCTGTCAGCTTGGGATGATATGCTCGACAAGCCACGATGCTTCGCTAGGGACGGCTTGCACCTGTCACCCCTGGGCTTTTGGATATTGGCAAAGGCTCCTGCTACCCCCATAGTGCCTTTTTTAGGCAAGGCTCAAAAGACAAACCCACCTCAATAGGTATCACAAGGGATAAGAAACTAAGAGTAATGCTACTCAATGCCAGAAGTCTAAACCTCAAGATGCATGCACTCGAAACTCTTCTTAGCATGGAGAACATTGATATCTGTGCAGTAACAGAAACCTAGTTCAGGGCTCCCTAGAGCACCCCAGCACTACCAGGTTATACCTCATACCATGCTTTTCGGCCCCAAAACTTGGACCGAACCACAAACGGAGGGGGAGTATCGATATTCATCAAAGATATCCACACCTCCAGGTTGGTGGCAAAGCACGAAGCATCAGAGACTATCCATGTGCAACTAACAGTGGGTAAAACTGCCTTCCAGTTTATAGCCTGCTACAGACCACCCTCCCAAACCCAGGAACCCCACTCGGCCTTCCTGAGAACACTGGAAAATATGAAGGTCTCTCCATACACCATTATATTGGGTGACTTCAACTACCCAAACATAGACTGGGAGCATTACTCTAGCTCCAACACCCTAGCCCAAAGGTTCCTAGAATTTATAAACTCAAATGCAATGGAACAACATGTTACCACTCCCACAAGAGGGCAAAACATACTGGACCTGATCATCACCAACATGGGGACTCTATGCTCCAGACCAGAAGTGTATCCCTCACTGGTAAGATCAGACCATAAACTAATCACTGGATATTTACATCATGACCCCACCCCCTGCACAAAAAACCACAGTGAAAAACTTCTCTAAAGCAAATTTCACACTCCTCAAAACTGAGGTGGAATTCTTCAAAGCCCCCGGACCTGTGGAAAATACGGCCCAGACCGCAGAATCCTTTATAAATGCATTCTATGAACACCTTCAGGAATGCATGGATCATGCGATCCCAAATAAAACCAAGACCCAATCCTCCAAAGGCAGACATCCTGTCTGGTGGACCCCGGCCATAAACAAACTATACAATACAATAGAACGAGGAAGCTACTAAATGATAAAGCAAAATCCCAAAAAGGGAAGGCATCACTGATCAGTATTAGCATAAAACTACAGGCACTCATAAAATTGTCTAAGGCGAGCTTCGAGAGAAAAATTGCACAGGACACTAAGGATAATCACAAGGCTTTCTTTAGTTATGTTAGGAACCTGGGTGGTAATTCCCAGATATGCTCAGAATTAGTCCAAAATGACAAAAAATACACCGAACCCACAGACATTGCCAACATCCTAGCTGACAGGTTCAGCGCAAACACCCCCCCACCAAAAGGGCAAATATCTATCCCAGCAGAGTGCTGCCCCCCTGACATCTCAGATGCTCGGGTAAGAGCCGCCCTCTCCAAAGCAAAAAACACAGCATCAATGGGACCAGACGGTGTCCCAGGCTGCGTCCTACATGAACTCCAAGAAGAGCTAAACCCAAACATAAAACTACTGTTCAATATCAGCCTTACTACAGGATATGTGCCCAAAGAGTGGTGTACAGCAACAGTGGTCCCTCTCCATAAAGGTGGTGCCTCAATGGATCCTGGAAACTATCACCGCATAAGCCTGACTAGCTTGGTCTGCAAAGCTATGGAAAGGATCATCATGGACCTCATAAATAAAGATATTGGGGACCTACAGACACTGGATCCTACCCAGTTTGGCTTGTTAAGGTCAGGTCCTGCCTCTTAAACCTGGTTAATTTCTTTGAAACAGTCACCAAGGCCATTGACGAGGGGAAGGTGGTCCACACAGCCTACCTGGATCTCGCAAAAGCCTTCGATACAATACCCCACTCGGGCATTATAGATAAGCTCACCAGCTTAAATATAAACCCCTATGTCACTAGATGGATTGCAAACTGGCTCAATGACAGAACCCACATGGTTAGTATTGCTGGAGCTATGTCAGACTCCAAACCAGTTACAAGTGGTGTCCCACAATGCTCAGTCCTGGGACTTCTCTTGTTCGGTATATATTTCTCGGAGGTACAGACCAACACGGAAGGACTGTGGCTGATCAAGTTCACAGATGACTGCAAACTGGGTGCCATAATCGACTCTCCAGCCGACACAAGCATCCTCCAAAAGGGCCTCATAGAAACAGACAACTGGTGCCAGAGCCATGGCCTCAAGCTAAATGCCAAAAAGTGTATAGTCATCCCCTTTGGCAAAAACAAAGTGCCCACAAATTACCACATAGGTGGTAATCTATTAAGTACAGAAGAAGTAATTAGGGACCTGGGGATCCAAGTTGATAGCAATCTCTCATTTGACAACCACGTGGCCAAAGTGGTTAAAAAAACATTTTATATAGCCCACCTAATCATGAAGGGATTCACATCTAGATCAGGGGAGGTCATCGTGCCTCTTTACTCATCCCTCATCAGGCCCATAATTGAGTACAATACCCCTTTTGGGATGTACCTTACCAGACACCTGCAGCAACTGGAAAGACCCCAAAAGTACCTCACCAAGAGAATCAAAGGGCTCAAACAGATGCCATATGCTGCCCAGTTAAAGAAACTCCAGCTCTACTCAGTGGCATACTGCCTGTTTGGAGGCGATCTGTGCCTGATGTATAAAGCCATGTCCAACCCGGAATTAATGGACATGCTGCACCTCGGAAAATCCAAATCCCATCGAGCTACGCGCTCGAGAGACTTGAACCTCAGCACTGAAATAAATAGGACATGCTGGAGGGTCAGATTCATAACCCAGAGGCTCCCTTCACTCTGGAATAAAATCCCAGTCCAGGTTAGGCAGAGTCCCTCACTGACTCTCTTCAAGAGGAATCTTAATGAATGGATGGGAGATCGTAGGTTTACCCCGGGTATCACTTCTGTGTCACTGTTAGAAAGAGGCACAGTATACTAACCTCGAAAAAGGGCATAGCAAAATAAATTTAAAATGGGTGGCGAGAGCCAAACACATTCTGGCTAGGCTTATAAATGCCCTAGGGCAGATAGCCTAGTATGAACCTATGAACCTATGAACCTATGAAATATATACATGCTCATATAATTTTCACAGAAAGTTACATAAAAGGATTTTGAAAAGATACTGAAAACTGAAAAAAAGTATGGTTACATGAATTCTGGTGCTTTTACATTTTGTACATCACTGGGTCTATCGAGACTATCTGAACTAACTCATTTTACAAGTTAGAATTGAAATTTATGTGCTTTGTTTCTAAGTCAGTTATTTCATTTTTGATAGAGATTAGGGAAGATTTTTTAAGATATTTTGGATTGGGAGAGGAGAATTTGATTTTAAATGAGCATTGTAAAACATTTAAATGCATTATAATCTTTCTCTAATCATACTGAATAGCAGAATATCTTCATCTAACTTAGTAATACATATAGTTTTATTAATTAATTTTATGAGTAAAAGGAGTTTCAGATGTTTTGTTATTTACCATACTTTGTGTGATATGCAAATTATAGGTTTAGTCACCTGTAGTTTTAAAACCAGTTTAGAACTATAAAATATGTGCATTTTATGCAACATGATAAATCTATACATCCATTACATTTTTCATTGTATAGCTAGATTGCTTGACATTTTCAAGGTTTTACAGATTGCTATCTCTTCATGTTTCATTCTACTCTGCTTTTATACTGAAATAGTTGGCTATAACAGTGTTTAAATGATCAAATAGTATGTGTTTACATTTTCAGTCTTTTATTGAATTAATTTTTTGTAAGTTATAGTAGCCATTAAGTAGTTCCTGATGAATTTCTTGGTTTTAGATAAGGAAAAGATAATTTGGTAGACTGTTAACAGGCAAATTAGGAACTTTGCTATCCATAGATTCTAGTGTTTATTAGTTATGTATATATATATATATATATATATATATATATATATATATATATATATATATATATATATATATATATATATATATATATATATATATATATATATATATATATATATATATATATATATATATATATATATATATATATATATATATATATATATATATACAATTGTATATTTGTTTCTGTTTTTACTGCTTAGGAGTTTTAGTAGTTAAATGTGTAGAAGGAAAGATTTCAAAATAATATGGAAAGATAAGATAGTTTTAGAAGTTTTCATTATAGTTTTATATATATAACAACATTAGTTTGGTGGATAGATGTATCATATTATTTCTTGAAACACAAATCTATCTCAAATGCAAAGTGTGACTATTATAAATCTACTATCTGTTAATGTAAATGCATTAAATTATGGCAGCAAAGGGAAATCATTAATGAAGTATTTAAAATAAATAGAGGGGAAATTATATTTTAGAAGAGACCCAATAAAAGAGTTCACATTTGCTTATTTTAACAAAAAAAGAGAGGGATTGCTATACTCTGGGGAAAAAAAAACTCTTCTGTAATATGTCTAGGGTTATGGAATCTATCAATGACCTGAAAGGAATCTTCACATTTGTAGTAATTAAGTATAATAGCAAACTCTAACACTAGCTATTCTTACTCAATCCCTGGAATATGTACAAGAGCAGCTAAAGATTTATTATAAAATCATTAAAAGGATAGCTTAATTTTAGCTGGAGATGTTTAACTGTATATTTAGCATTGAGGATAGAAGTGAGTCAAAAAAAGCTCCAGCTAAAGCATTAAATAAATGGATTAACAATGACTTAATTGATTTAGTAATAAAAGCAGAAGATAAGTCGTTATTTTTCACTCATTCTTATGCACATGGGATACAAACTTGAATTGACAGGATTTATACTTCCATGGATTTGCTTAATAAAGTTAATTGTTTTAAAATTATTCCTGGTCATCTATTATATCATAATGCATTAAGTAAAAATATATCAATGGATTTAAGGAAATTTTAAATTAGCTAAAGAATTCTAGTACATATGATGAAATTAAAAGATTAACCCCGGGATTCATGAACCTTGCGCCAGGCGCATGCATAGCGTAGGCGTTACAATGCCAGATATGGCCGCCGAGCGATTCAGGTACAATCCAATTCCACGTGCACTACCGGCGTGCACCGGAGTTGCACCGCCTCCGGCGTAGGTATGTTAAACACCCCATGTGCGGTGTTGCACCATGCAAATGAAGGCATATAGCGATCCACGAAGTGGCGCAGGCGTAGCATAAGGGCACGGCAATGTAAACCAAAAAAAATGGTTTACATTTACCCAAACATGACATAGGAGTAACGGAAGGCTGTCAACGTCAGGTATCACACTGTTGCCACATGCCAATGGTGAAAGACACCGAGAATGTCAAAAGAAAACATGCACAAAATGTAAATAATGACATAAATGGTATGTCCGCAGAAACTCACAGCAGAACCCCAGGACATGTCCGCAGAAGGTGCTAAACATTGAAATAATATGACAATGTCATAAAAGAGCAGTGTAATACACATCAGCTTCACAGCCACAATACACCATGGTATACATGGAAAGCCACATCCACGGCGCAAGGGTTGCCAAGGAGTCGCGGCAGTGGACGGCGCCGTAACTATGAATTAGTAGTCAATGCCATGCAAATGAGGCAGATAATACTGAATCGCAAAACCCCCGCAGGCGTAAGGCTGTACCAAACGGCGCAGCGGTAATACACCGAGGAGTGGCTCAGAGGGAATACATGTCAACCGCAGAGGGGTGTGCTACTGTAGGAGGAAGCACATTGGAGCCCAGCAAACATGGGCTGTACATTGCACATCACAGCAGCAGGACCGGCGTGTGGGGAAATAGTTGAGCTGAGAGCACACAATGTGCGCAGAGATGCATGTGCACGAGGATGACTACGTTCCCCTAACCTAGTCATGTGACGCCCGCCCCTTCAACAACAACGGATACAGGAAGGTGATGCAGAGAATATGAGGAAATGCGGAAGCAGTGTAATTGGATTAGTAATGAGCAATCAACACTAATCAACCCACGAAGGCCAATTGGCGGCAGCTGACAACTCTGCATGCAGAAACCCGCAAAACGGGATAGGGGAGGCATATGAATGCAAAGAAAGTAGGGAAGGTAGCAGATTGCAAAGAGTGAAGAACCAACACAGCAGAGCCAAGTAGACAGGCAGCATAATGGTGGCGGCAGACAAAACGCACAATATGCCATGTCCCAGAAACTACACATGACAGGGCTCTGCAGGATGCAAGCCAGGAAATAGTAGGTGCAACGTGCAGAAACAGTAAGGTAAGGTCGAAAGCTAAACCAATGCAGGCAAGTGTAATGCAACACCAAAGGCAACAGTGTTGCAGTGCCAAAGGTAAAACACGGAAGATAATCCACAGATACGGCCGCACAGACACACCCTATGACATCACCGGGTGTACAGCACAACAGTATAAAGTGTGAATGCACATAACACACAGCCGTGTATTCCCAAACACTGCACTCTAGGTGTAAACACACGGGGAACTTTTAAAATGTACATGTTGGGTGCCGCCATGGCCGTGATACATCAGCATGTGTTAGAGACAGACGGAGTTGCGGAGGAGGGTGTCGACAACTACCGTAGGCCTCAGAGGAGAAGGAGAGTGTTCAGACCAAGGGTAACCTACCAGGGGCTACAAGACCTGGAGATAGTAGAGCGTTACAGGGTGGATAGGGACACGTTACAGCAAATAGCGGAGCTGTGCCGACCACGCCTGAGAACAAGAAACAACAGAGGGGAGCCCATCCCAGTGGACACAAAGATATGTGTAAGCTTGCGAATACTGGCCACAGGTACCTTTCAAAGGCCAACTGGGGATATAATGGGCATCTCACAGGCATCAGCATCCAGGGTACTACACCAGTTTCTGGATGCCATGTTACGACATGCCAATGAGCATATATACTTCCCCAGATCTCAGGAGGAGTTGGCTAGCAATATGTGTCACTTCCACCGTGTGGCACAATACCCGGAGGTACTGGGTGCGATAGACTGTACGCACATACAAATCAAGTCACCACCTGGGGAGCAGGGTAGACGCTACATAAACCACAAGGGATTCCCCTTCCTCAATTGCCAGGTCGTGTGCAATGCGCAGGGCATTATCATGGATGTGTGTGCTGGCAGCCCTGGAAGCTACCACGACTCCCATATCTGGCATGCCTCACAGCTGTATCAGGTATTCGCCAGGGGGGACATCACACAAGGCCACCTTGTGGGGGATGCTGGCTATGCACTGGAGCCATGGATGATGACTCCCATCAGAAATGCACACACACACATGCAAGAACGCCATAATGAGGCACACGCACAAACCAGAATAATCATAGAGCGTGTGTTTGGGATGCTGAAATCATGGTTCCGGTGCTTGGATACATCCCTGCAGTACTCTCCAGGCACATGTGCCCACATATTCATAGTATGTGCCATGCTACATAATATGATCCTGCGGAAGCAGCTGCTGCAGGGACATAATGGTGAAGGGCCACAAAGCCCACCACAACTGCCAAGGCCAGTACAGGCACAGAGGGTTCAGGACCATGAACACACTGTGCCAGCCCCAGTAGGCAGACGGAGGCGTACCCAATATGCCTATGCCCTGGCAAAGAGGGAACGTATAGCACATACTCTGACAGCGTAGGCCCCATGGACTGACACCTCCCTACCTGCACACACAGTGAAATGGACGGCACACAAACATGGCCACCCGTAAAGTGTACCGTATGGGTGGTCCCATGTGTGACTCCAACATAGGCAGCACCCAAACACTGCACACCCAACAGCCAGCGGAGTATGGAACGCCAGCACCTGAACCGTACGCGGGTCCTACAGCAGATGGCATTGCTGTATGCTGCCATGTTCGCCGCAAGGTGTATACATATAGACATGTACATATGTGCATATACAGATATGGAGATAGATATAATTACACACATAGAAATATATGTACACATATACATATAAAGTACAACAGGTAAGACAGGGAATCAGAGGGATGCAAGGTGACAGAGAAGTAACACGCGATATCTGTACATAGTAAACATAGTGAACGACAACCTGAGTATCCGGGAGGTTTAACAAAACAGGAAACAACCACCCATGGAAAGGTCAACATACCGAAATGCATAATCGCGAGTCGGGATGATCGCCAGGCCACAGTACAGTAACAGTACATGTGCGGGTAATACTATGATGATATGAGGGGAGAGGTAGACACTGCCACCGGTGATGCGGGCCACGCAGGTACTGTGTGCAACCGTTCCTGTGACTGCCGCAGTATGTGTATGTGTGCGGTGAGGGTGTTGTGTGTTTCGCTGTGCGAGTGTAATGTGTGTGCCACTGTAAAATGTGTATGTTGGAGCCATGTGACAGGCAGAGTGGAACAACATGTGTAGGCATACAGTATAGGAACCACCGGCGTATGTACAGCAGTACTCCCAAAGTAGTACTGAGAGCCCCTCCCTGGCTAGGCGTGTGGCAACGTATAACGATGCAAAGTGAAAATGTCCCAGAATGTACCACAGGAATATAGCCAACATGAAATGCAAAGGACGTATGTACAAATCATGACCGTATGTATGACACCGATATGTTAATTGCAAAACGATAAGTCGGCAAAGTTACACAGCAATAGGTATGTACCGCGGAAATACGCATGTGCTACCCCGGTACTGATCGTGGCCACGTATCGGCCCGTAAACACCGCTGTGTGATCTACAAGTGTCAAACAAGCAATCGCCACCTGAATAGGTGGCAACCACTAGCAAACAGGCCGTCCCAAGTACAGGACCACAATGACTGTAAATATCCGGGACAAAATGACAAGGGATAGTCGTCATATACGAACAACCGCAGATATACTACCGATGTGACGGAGGAATACATGCAGGAAGCACACACGCAGGCGATACCGACACCACACGACAACAACACAACCTACACTCCCAGAACAACAGACAGGTAACTGCCAACTCCCCAGGCAGGGATGGAGCACACACACAAGCATACCGTGTATGTAGAGATGCAAGGCCCACAACCCGTATCCATCACCTACAACCTCCGATATTCCCCATCGCACATATCAAAGGGATACAAGCCGTAATAGCAGCACAAACATACAGGCAGTCAATGACAGCTGCATAACCGCAACATCTCGCGTGGGAAACACTATCAACAGCGGATGCATACCTGCATCCATTGTTTAAAGGAATACAACAGCTATGTTACACATCCGAATGCAAAACGCCATCAACAGACGCCGCCAGGACAGGGACACCCACATGTCGAACATAATACCATACCCAACACACACAATCCACGGCTAACACCACTGCGAAATGTACCTGACGCCACACATAGCGGCTGCAGTTACACATAACATAACACAATACAGACCATCTCCACGAAGGTAGGGCAAATAACCAACGCCCAGGCGAGGAATGCAACCATGCCCTAGTTACGACGCGTAATGTATGAATGGAGTAGATGCACAGGTGATATGCGCACAAGTACACACTGAGGAACAGCTATTGGTGTGATGAACCCACATGTCGCAGGTGACGATGGATATAAGGATGACTCCTAGGATATTCAAACCGTATGCTCATACCGAACTACAACTCAAAAACGGATAGAGTGAGACAACGCAATAGCGAGACATGCAACAAAAAATGGAAGGAAACACAGAAAAGGTATGTAGAACCCACGATATGTACTGGTGTGTAACGCATGATGTGTATGACGAAGCTGCACTGTATGTGAACGGTGTTTGTAAGTAAGGATACTTGTCCATAATGCAGAGAGTGGTGAAAGGTGGTTATGTAGTGCTATCCCGCTGAGCATACCAACGACTGTGGACACCGTGTGCACAGCAGTGGGACATCATGTACACAGCCGGGATAACACAAGGGCTGCCACAGGGGGGCATAACACAGAACAATGCCACACCACACGCCGATGCTGGCAGTGGATGTCCAACAAGGAAGTGCCACAGCAGGGGATAGGACATGTATGTATACTGTCACAGCACACATGTGTATGGGCATATACCGTCGATGTCATACGTAATGTGCACGACGTGCACGTATGCCTTGCAGTAGGGGATACTATGTCAACTATGTGTAATGTAAAGCTGTCATGGTGGATATGACAGACATCATACACAGTATCACAGGCATATCATGCATAATGGAGTTATGGCCTATTGGTATGTACAATAACAGGATACGTATGGCCTGTACATATGGGACAGAGTAGTAGCATAATAGCCATCTGAAATGGAAGGAACACCAAGTAACCATGGCCAAACGATCTGTAGCAGGTGCAATGTGGGCAACAATGAAGTCCGGCAGGTCCATGTGTAAACACATGTGCAGTGTACACAGTAGTGTCACCTCCCCATGGTAGTGTCCAGTGAACAGCAGAGGTGGGTGTCAACTGCATGTCTACACAGTACTGCTGCTGTGGTGGTACCATGACTATGTGTCACTCAAACAGCAAGGGAGCTATCACATGAACAGTGCCACTGTGTGTCCCTGTGGGATGTGCACAGGACCTATGTTCCACAGCATGGTGTGTGTTGTGTCTGCGGAAGTAACACAGAAGCCCAGGCCATGCAATGTGGCATGTGTGCACATATGCATGAGTGCTCCATTCACACCGCCCACTGCAATTGCCATGTATGAGTACTACATGCATCAGTAATGCGGAGGACATGGTCCATGTCAGAGTAGAAGACACCCCTGTGTATGTGGTATGCAGATGTGTACAGATGTGTTACCCGTCTGTCAGCCACATATGTAAACTGTCTGAGCCTGGTACACATCATGGCATGATAATGCCATGCCATGTAAAGTCGTAGCCATTGTGGAAGGTACACCACGAATGTGTTATTGTAACCCTGCCCGTGTGTAGATGTGTGTATGCCACAGGTACAATGGCTACCTATGTACCAGCATCACACACAGTACAGATATGTGTGGCCCTGCAGATGTGTACCCATGCCACAGTGGAATACGGCAACCACAGCACCATGTGGGGCATGTGTGTGTACAGCAACCATGTACAATGTGATATGCATGTACGGGGACAGTATCCATGTGATACTCAGTGGATGAATGTTGCTATGCAAAGGTGATGTGCATGCACCATGTGTGATGCATCCTGATGCCATGACACCCACATGATGTATCTGCCACACCGACACCCATACGGTTGTTATCAGTATGAGCTGGTGGAGCTACAATGGTGCCAGGTATGTAGATGTGGGATATCTAGGCATGGACAGTACTCTGTGACAGCATGTTGTGTATGTAAGCAAATAGTGAACATGAGGGGCCCCATGACTGAGGACTGTGTAATGCCACATGTACCTGACATGTAGTAGGTAGCATGATATGCTTGCACCACTGTGTGTCCTGTCCAGGAGCCATATAGCCTAACATCCTGAGACACAGGGTATGATGTGACGGTGGATGTGTACATTGCCAATACCAGAATGTGGAATGGTGCTGAAGGGCAATGTGAGGACAATGTCTGATCTGTTGCCCTCTGTACCACACCAACCACCCATGCAATGGTATGACAGGTGGCCAGCATGTGTATGTGGTGTGCTGTGGCACACAGAAGCCCAACAAGGGTGCCAGTAAAGGCATGGAGGTCATCAATGAGTGTGTGAAGCACGTTTGTGAGGATGTGCCCCAGTGCCATACAGAATGGTCCAGTCATGGGTGTACGAATGCAGTCCCACACGTGCAATGCAGTGCCACCCATGTGTAGTGCGATAGATGCGGCAGTGTGACGGTCAAGGTACACAATGTCCGACAACAGGCTAGCAGTGAATTCAGTGGGCTGGTGTGGAGACACATACCAAACAGGTTGGCGGGACATAACAGCTAGGGAGATCGGAAGGTGACATTGGGACAGTGTCTTAGGACATAACGTGTGCATGGCAGTACCATGTATGTGTCCACAGGGACACTACGATGTCCATGTATGGATTGCAACCCTGTAGTGAGTGAGTGTGTATTGTTGGTAGGTACACCATTGCCTGGCATGTTGCCAACATTATCTCAGTCAGCAATGCCTGGGTGACTGTTGTACGCGACATCGAATGTGGATGTAGCCAAACAACACAGACATACCACCACACTGCCTGAGGACCCACACTGCAATGTGCGGCAGTCATGTGTAGGTAGCTAGCCTTGGAGCATGTGATGGACCACGAGGACCCACCATGGCTGTCAAGTGATGCACCCCACACATGTGAATATACCCACCGTGCAACAGCCTGCACATGTGCCCATACAGCAGATGTGCATGGAACATGACCACCACCGTGGCATCTGTGAAAAGGCCAGTACCGCCATGTCTCTGTGTGGAATAGCATGGTCCCTACCATTGCGTACATGCTACGGAAGTGCACTGTGATATGTGTCAGCATAGTCATGTACACTGTCCATCTGCCGGGGTGCCATGCCATTAACAACCCCGTCAGCAGACGTCAGTAGTACCGGCTGTAGAGCACATGTACCATGTATGCTGCGATGGGTGTGTGTCCAGGGTGTGGCTAGCAGGGCCGTGAAGCATATATGTTCATCTACCAGAGGGGGGATATCCCCAGGTTTAACACACCAGACACATGGAGGTATCGTGCATGCTGAGGGTAGTGTAGGTATGGTATGTGTTGTGTAATGTGTCACCCAGCTAGGTGGAGTGCATGGCCAAGCATGTGTGGGTACATGGGAGTCCATTCTAGGGAAGTGTGGGTTGCTGTCAGCACATGGCAGTAGCAGCTGTCCGAGGCCCAATGTACAGTATGACAACACAGCCAGCATGTAACCTGTGGTGTACAGTGTAATCTCTGTTGCGTGTTACAATGTGTCTAGCGGTCACAAACATGGGTATCCGAACATGGAGCACCTACGATGCATTGTGTTCGGCAAATATCCAGTATGTGTGCAAAACATTGTGTGATGTGGGATTCCCTCACCTGTGTGTGTTGCAGTCCAGGTATGTGCCTGGGAGGTATGATCCGTGTACAATCTGTACTTGCAGGTGTGCTGTGCAGAGCATGGAGGCAGGTCCCAGGCACTGCAGATAAATGTGAGGCGTGCACTAGTGTGTGTGCCTTGCTTGTGTGCAGCACAGTGGAAGGTGCAAGCATTGTCCCACATTACCGCATGCCGTGCCTGCCTGTTACAGCCCTGCTGGAGACAGTCATGTGACACCGCCGCAGAGGCAGTATAGCATGTGAAGATGTACATGTGTGCTCCACACCCCAGGCAGATGTCCGCAGGTCATGTGTGCCACAGTAGTGTGGTCGACCAGGACTGTCATAGTGGTCAGATACCACATGCCTGTATAAGTACAGTATGAGCATAGTCAACAGTTGCAGTGACAGAGTGGGCCAATGTACAGTGTCCCTGTGTTCAGACCACTGCCTACTGTACACTTGGCTAGACACACCCGGAGGGTGAATATACCGGTGAGCCATCACATGTCCCAGTACACGTAGCCTGTATAATGCCATCACAGGGTGGTCACAATAACTTGTGGTAAGACAGACATGTTGTACCAGGTGATGTGTCATGTGTGCATATGTTGAGTTGCACAGCCGTTCACACGTCCGCAACATATCAGTGCATGATGTATAGTGTAACATGATGTGTGGAACTGCACTGTGATCCACAACAGGGTCATCTGAGACAGGTGTGTTGTGAATGGTGTAACCCATGGTTCCACGGGATATACACTGGTGCTGTTGGCTGCCATGCTGGGGGCCACCAGTGGTGCCTGCAGTGGTTATACAGACATACTGCACACATTGTTCTGGCAGGAATGTCCATTGTTGTGGATGATGTGTTGCTACGTGTAGGTAGGTGTGTGTTGTGAATGTTACCCATCCAGATGTGACCATCAGGTGCAGTCATGGTTGTCGACAGCATCACACACATCCACAGCAGTCAGAACCCTGTCCCCAGAATGGGTGTCAGCCGCCCTCGTACTGTGTGACGTATGTGCAGATGGCGGAACACCTCCTACTGGCTGGATAACAGTGTAATCTAGGACGGCTATGTGATGGCTGGAATACGCCGTTGTAATGTACAATGCTGGTATCCCAATGAAATACATGGAATCACACACAGTATGCCATGGCTGGCATGTAAACCATGTACAAAAATGACTGTGTGACAGACACAAACAATGCAGAGCCATGTTGAACATGCACCCATGAGAACACCAAATGAGGTATGTTGCACATATCGATGTACAACTGTCATCTATGGCCATAGCATGGATGCAGACGCATATCCCCCACAGGCAGTACCACGCCATGTAGGTAGGGGGGCATTGCATGTGTACATGTGACAGTTGCTGTACCGCCACATGTCCTGCATATCCGTCATGTAGGGGTAGCAGTGGTACGTGACTGTTGGACATGCCTGTACATATGACCATGTCCCACAGGATATGTGTTATGTGTGTACAACACGTGTTGTGCCGTCATCAAGCTGTGAAGTGTATGGCTGCCAGTGTACCTGTGTGACATGTTCTGCAATGGGTGCAAAGGTATGCAGTACTGCATTGCATGCCCACATGCCCCACACAGGTGCATAGCCTGAACATACAATACAAAGAGGGTGTTGGATGATAGCAACCCACAAGAGGAGATGGGTACGGGTGGCAACCCACTACCACCTGTTCGGGTAAGGTGTGCATGTCCATGACACATTAGCACCCGAGAAGCTAGCAGTACAGCAGTACAGGGTGGCATGCATATATGTTCACTAATACCCCTGTGTGTCCCACCACTGGCCCGTGGACAGACAGACACCAACACAATGTGCAGATTTGACATGTGCACAGCACATCACCGCTGGCTACTGTAGAACAGGCTTACTGTGTAGACATGTGCACAGTATGTCTGCGCCAGCCACACTCAAACACGTTATGTGTCGAACCACACCAGTATTTTAGCCCATGCCACAGACAGATGTTCACGCATCTGTGTATGTACGTCTGGGAATGTCCCCGGCCTAGCAGTATAGCTGTGTCAGTGTTGCGAACAACATACTGAATGGGCTGTGTGTGTGAGGTGTGCGTCATACGTGTATGGTCCGATCGACGATACCATCAGTGCCCCTGCTATGTGAACATCCCTGTCCCCATACATGGATACCTATGCTGTGCCCAACACCACGCTCCCCATGGGAGGGATGGCGCTGTGCGGTGCACCAGCTGACATGGGGGTGGCAGCAGGCACTGGATGTAGACATATGTGGTACCCATGTCAGGCCAGGCAACCATCCATGTGCATGGGATAGCAGTGTGTGGGCACATACAGCACTGTGTTGAACAATATCGCAGCACATAGCACCTGTCAGGGGTAATGTGTATGCATGGATGTGCGATACCTGCATGCACCATACACACCCCCACCAAGCAGCGTGCAGCCTACCTTGCAGAAGGCCAGTGTCCACACCATGATGATAGACATGTGTAATGTCCATATACACATAGCAATGACATATGGAATGGACAGCCACCCTGCCAATATCAGTACCCCCCAGGTGGGTCACATCCCAGTGCCATGTATGTGACATACCCTGCCATACCATGCAGCCCTGCCCAGCAAGGCTGCACGTGCTATCACAGTCCTACATGGTGCGATGGACAAATGGCACTTTCACTATCAACCGTCCACAGCAGTAATGTGGCACTGATGCACCCTGTGGTGTCACAGGTGCTGTGTGTTGGTGTGGACAACGTGCGTGCGCACATGCTATGCATGACCTTTCCTGCTAATGTCACATGGTTACACATTGTCCCATGTGTATTACATGTGCAATACAGGTGAGCCGTGGCAGGTTGGCCAACACCCGTACAGTGCTGTGTAGATGTACATGGCACAACACATGCATGTACAGGTGTCCATGTGTATGTGTGCAGTGCCACCGCTGACGTTCATAATGGCCACGTACGTGATGCCTAGTGACATATACACAGCATCCAGGTGAACAGTAGAACTGTTGTCACATGGGGACACGTGCCAACTGATATGAACACAGGTGCAGGCAGGTACACATGTCCACAGCAGGCTACCATCAACATGGTGTGTGTACAGTGTGATGAGTTGACACACAGATATGATATGAAACCCACTGCTTAATGGTGTGACGGCAACACGTCAGCTGTGTCACTGCCATGATGCATCGCAGAGATTACTGTGCAGATGTTGTACATGTCATAGCAATGTATGTCCAGCAGTATGCCAGTACAGCAGTGTAAATGTGACCTGTCACCATCATTATGTCTTACAGATAATGCCACGTTCCCGGCTGCCAGCCTTCAGCCGCCAGGAGGATGACGTGATTATACCGTTGCTCCACGACAACTACGATATACTATTCAGCCATGTGCCACAACAAGCACAGCAGCGGGACGACGTGTGGCAGGATATGCGCAGGAGGGTGAACAACGTGGGTGGCAACAACCGCACCTACCAGCAGATCCGCCAACACTGCACAGACCTAATTCGGCACGCGAAACAGCGTGCCACCGCAATCGCCAGACAACAAGGTGGGACAGGTGGTGGGCCACCAACCCAGCCCCCACTCACACACACGGAGGAGCTCCTGGCCAGTCTGGGGACACCCAGGAACAACATGCAGAAACACTCGCTGCCATCGTGGAGGTGGGTGTCTCCCAACCAACGAGCCTGGAGCTGCCTGGTAAGTCAGTCTTGCATGTGTGTATGATAACTGACGTAGGTGTGGGTGTCATAGTACACCACATAATGTACCAACACATGCCAGGTATATGGCCACACAAGCTGCATACTACAGTATGCTACGTTGTGTTTGCAGACATGTGCATAACACATGCTACCACACAGGTACATGATGTGACATGCACAGTGCTTACTGTGGCTACAGTAATGGATAATGTGTATACTGTTGTGTCGCCCCTATACAGGTACCTCTGGCATGTCGCACAGACATGGGTCCGTCGCAGGTGAGACTGTTGCTAGTAATAGGCATGTTACAGTGTATAGATATTCCCCATGTGTCCAGGTATGACATGCACACCTGGGTCTGCTCCAGTCACGGTATACAGGTTGCACCACCCGACACACACGCCACCCATGTACAGTAGATACAACCGTTAGTATACACCGGCATGACACCACATAACCCATCGGTGTGATATGTGCAGTCAGCTATGCATACAATGGTGGAGGTGTTCTACAATGGCTGCATGTGTAGTATGCATCGGAATGCCTTTGCGGTATGCACACAGTACCACATAGTGAGCTGTGATCTGGCCAGCACACAGGTGTTACCACTGTGACCTATGCCCCTGCATTGTGTGCACATGTTGTGACATGGCACATGACATGTCCCATGCACGTGGTGGTCTGTCTGCAACATTGTCACACCATGACATGACCTACGCATGACATAGCAGACATCCACAATGTCTGCATAGCCTTCGGGAATGTGACACCTCAGACTAGTACGGGTGTATGTCACATGGGCCACCACAGGGATGTGTACACGATGCCCATCACACACAATTGTCCATGACCCAGTCAAACATGGCCATGGGTGATACCCACAGGCATGTTGCCACACAGTACATCTGCAGTGGGTAGTCACCGTTGCACCCTGTCCACACATAGTGCGATCATAGCTGTAGTGGACCCCCTGTACATCTGATGTGGTACACCAGACAAATGAAATGCCTGTCTGCAGCCACTGGAGGTGCCACCAATGTCTACCATATACGTGCTGTGGAACAGCATGACTGTGTTGCAGACATGGCAATGCAATGCGTCCAGGTTACGCATCGCACAGAAACATACCTGTGTCTTGCTGCCATGCAGTGGCACAGTGCCCGTACTCCCCACTGTACAGCTATGTACACAGCTCACACCAACCACACCTGCACAGACATCCTTGTTACACATGCATTCTATCTGTAGCCTGTACACATAACACTGCACTGTGACGTCCGGTTTGATGTGGTGCATGTGGTGGGACACCATTGTCACATGTCCACATGTTATCGCACATGTTTGCGGTGTACATGACAAAGTGACGCCAGCCATGTGTACTGTTAACCCGCCTGTGGCCACACGGTGTATCACGGTGATGCATGCAAACTACCATGAATGTGTGTACTGCAAGCCTACTGAAATGACACCTGCTTGATGTAGTGTGCACCCCAGGGCAGTATGCATACTACCACTATTAATGTCTGGGCTGCATTCACTGAGCTGTGGTGTGGGAATGCTGCATGCCACCTGCAATATCACATGCATGATGTGTCTGCATGTGTGTGTGTCTGCGTGTGTGTGTCAGCGTGTGTGTCTCCGCATGTGTGTGTGTGTCTGTGTGTGTGTCTGTGTGTGTGTCTGCATGTGTGTAATGTATCTTACAGTATGTCTTTGTATTCACAGGTGCTGTAGGTGCGTTCCCCTCCTGCGGTCCATCTGATGCTAGTGTCCCCACAGATACTAGCGGTGATGACCATGTGCATGAGGCACAGGCAGGGTCGTCACGGGCAGAAGCTGTGCCATTGGTTAACATCCCACCTATGTCCCCTTCATCTCCGCACACGGTTCAGATGCCGACACATACCACATCACCGTTGCCCATAGAGGAAGGACAGTCAGCGTCTGTTGGCACTGAGCAGGAATGTGTGGTGGCTACAGAAGGTGCGGGTACACACCATGTTGCCAGTGTAATGACTGGTGATGTGCCACACAGGCATGTGGCTGGTGCTGCTCGTAGGAGGAGCTCTGGTAGACATGCACCTGCCATACAGGGTGCAGCAGCTGGTATCACCAGACGCATGTTTCAGACTGTAATGGCGGCACAGGCACGTGCCGAACGGCAGAACCAAGAAGGGCAGAGGCTGCAGAGGGCTGCAATCCATTCCTTAAATGAGAACATCCAGTCATTGGCGAATGCTCAACAGCAGCTTGCCGATGTTCTGGATAGGAGATTAGGTGAGATGGTTGGAATCCTCGACCGAGGCATGTCAATCCGCGAGCGTGAGCTGTCTGTGCTGGAACACCTGGTAGGGGTGAGGCGTAGGACACATGGCCGTAGGCCAGCAACACCACCTAGTGCAGGTCGACGTGTGCGTGCCACCTCTCATGCCCACTCACACAGTGCTGGTAGCAGCAGCAGTGCAGCTGGTGCTACACCAACCACACCAGGACACAGCAGGCCACGTGGACGTGGCCCTGGCTGGTCCCAGCGTGGACACGGTTCCAGCGGACATGTGTCATCGGAGAGTGGCCACTCCATACCTCCACCCGGTAGTGCCCGTGCGACCCCAGGCAGGCACGGGTCACGTGGCCGCAGGCGGACACAGTGAGCCGTACAACCTGCACTGTACAGTCTGGGGCTGCCAAGTATACCCCGTGTAGGCATCACAGATGGCTGAACTGTGTACACACATACCCACACACAGCAGACACAACTGTAGGGCTCCACCACATCCACATGCATTCTGCACAGTCATGCCCAGTAAATGCACCGGCCCTTACACACACACATGATGTCATCCATTGGTACAGCCTATGCCCTGGCACACATATCACCCTGTGCATATGATGAAGCCTCTGCCACAGCACCGTGATCCACACCATCGGTGCACGGTTATGCAAACATATTCTGATGCACAGGGTGGACAAGATAGTGAGAGGTGTATGTGATACCTGTGTCCGCATAGTGCGCGATGTGTATGTTGCAGTGGTTGTGTATGACAGGTGACAGGTGCGTATGTGACGTGGGTTGTGTACTGACATCATGCAGCAGACATACCATGTAGTGCAGGTGCAGCATACATTGATCTGTGTACACGGTATGCGTGGTGGTTACATGTGTAGCACCATGTTGGTTCTGTTAACCTGTATGCCAAATATGGTGTACTTGCATGTGCCTACTGGGAGCACTGTTATCAGTCCCCCACGTGTAGCTGTGGGTTACCCACAGGCACATCTGGCAATATCAGCATACCACAGGTACCCGCAACCTGCATGGACCCCTACATAGGTACATAGGCACATAGGTACATACCAGGCTATGTGCCCTATGGCATGTGTAAGCCTAGCCAGAGTGTGTGGCTGTCACCACCCCTTAGGATGAGGATACTACATCCATCGGTCCGCTGTCCCTCTGTCCAGCAGTGACACAGAGATGATGCCTGGCGCATACCTACGATCACACATCCACACGTCAGGATTACTCTTGGACAAAGTCAGTCAGGGGCTCTGCTTCACATGGGCTGGGAATCCTTTCCATGTTGTAGGGGGTCTCTGGGCGATGACCCTGTCCCCCCAGCACGTCCTATCTATGTCCGTGTTGAGGTTTCTGTCAGTTGCTTCTGTGCCCGTGTTTGCTTGGAGCCTAGGAGGTGGAACATGTCCATGTCACCCAGGCCATGTATGTCAGGCACAGTTCACAACAGAGCAGGCGGGCTGAGAAGGTATACAGCCGGAGTCCCCTTGGTCGGGCAGCATGTGACACATGTCTCAGCACCTTTATCCCTGTGTTGTGGAACGTTTGTGGTCCTTCCGAGTGCTGCAGGTGTCAGGTTAGGTACATCCCAGATGTGGCATTGTACGCAATCATTGGTCTGATGTGTGAAGAGTACAGGGGTACAATGAACTCCCCTGATGTGGATGTGAATCCCTTCATGACCAGGTGGCCACAGTGGAATGTCTTCCCAACCACATTGGCAATGTGAGTGTCGACAGAGGTTACCGACAGGTTTGGTACCCATGTCCCTGATCACGTCCACCATGTTTAATGGATTACCACCTATATGGTAAGTCGGGGTGAACATGTCTTTCCCACTGGGTAGGTCTACACCTTCCCTGGCATGTAGCATCAGGCCATGGCTCTGGCACCAGTTATCCATTTCTATGAGACCCCAGGTGGATGTCCGTGTCTGATGGGGTGTTGAGTATGGTGGCCGGTGTGCAGTCATCTGCATACCTTGTCTGCCACAATCCCCCTATGTTTGCATGCACATTGGAAGGTTGAATGCCGAACAGGAGGGGGCCCAGGACTGAGCCCTGTGGGCCACCACTCGAGACCAGCTTGGAGTCTGACATGGCACCAGGAACACAAACCCTGTGTGGTGTGACCTCCATCCAGTTGGCAAACCATCGTGTGACATATGTCTCCACATGTACGCTGGTGAGCCTTTCCATGATGCCCACGTGGAGTGTTGTTTGAACGCTCCCGCCAGGTCATGGTAGTCTGTGCAAACCGACGTACCCCCATCAATGGCCTTAGTGACCCCTCCAGACAGGTCGAGCAGGTTTGGGAGGCAGGATCTGCCCTTGACTAAGTCGATGTGGGTATGTTCTGGTATTGGCTGTACACCACTGTCTTTATTTATGGGCTCCAGTATGGACCTCCCCACAGCTTTGCAGACAAGGCTTGTCAAGCTGATAGGGCAGGGATGTCTACAGTCCATAAGAGCACTACCCTGGTGTAGTGGGACCACAGTTGCCGTATGCCATCCAGCGGGGACGTAGCCCGTAGTAAGCCTAAGATGAAACAGCGGCCTTATGTGCGGGGCGAGGGCCTCAATGAGGTTGTGTAGCACACAGCCAGGGACACCATCTGGTCCCATTGGTGCTGTGTTCACCGCTTAACAGATATCAGCTCTCTCCTGGGCATACGGGATGTTTGGGAGGCTAGACTCTGGTGGGATGGATACGTCCCCTCTTGGGGGGGGTAGATGTATGCATGGAACATGTCCGCAGGTTTGTTGACAATGTCTGTGGGTTCAGTGATCATTGTACCATTCTGGAGTAATTCCGGGCATGACTGTGTGCTCCCACCCATGTCCCTACCACAGCTAAGGAAGGCCCTATGGTTGTCTTATGTGTCCTTTGCAGTACCACTCCCACAGGCGGCCTTGGATGATTGTATGAGTGATCGTATGTTAACGCCGGTATTAATCAGTGATGCCTTCCCTGGTACTGATATTGCTCTGTCATGTATTAGCTCCAACTCTTGTTGTACGGTTTGTCAATGGCTGGGGTCCACCAGACCATGTGCCTGCCTTTGGTGGACAAGGTCCTGATGTTATCAGGATCGCTTGGTGCAGACATTCCTGGGGGTGCTCATAGAAGGCATTTGTAAGGGTTTCAGCAGTGTGGCCTGTGTTTACCACTGGCATGGAGGCCTTGTAGGGTACCACACCGGTCGTATGATGTGTGTGGTTCGCTGTGGAGAGGTCGTCACTGTGGTCCCCCATGCCGGTGCTGGGTGCAGGATGTGGATCTCCAGTGGGTTCACTATATGGTCTGACATCACCATTGAGGGATGTACATCCTGTGTGGAGCATATCGTCCCCATGTGTGATGATCAGAACTGGTATACGTCCCCCCCTTGTGGGTATGGTGCATGGTTGTTCCACAGCATTCAGGTGTATGAACACCTGGGACCTTTGGCGTAGGGTGTTGTGTCCTGGGTAATGTTCCCGGTCTATGTATGGGTGGTTGATGTCACCCAATATGACGGTGTTGTGAGAGCATTCACACTCACCAGTGTCTTCAGGAAGGCTGTGCAGGTATCCTGGGTTTGGGAGGGTGGTCTGTAGCATGCAACAAACTGTAGGGCAGTCCTACCCATGGTTAATTGCACCTGGATATTCCCCGCTGCTACGTGCATCTCTGCCAACATGGAGGTGTGTGTATCCTTCATGGAAATGGAGACTCCCCCTCCTTCTGTGTTAGGTCCGGGTTATGGTCCTGAACGCGTGATATGGGGTATGACCCGATAGTGCTGGGGTGCTCTCAGCAGCCCTGATCAATGTTTCAGTCACAGCACTGACATCGATGTCCTCCATACTGAGGAGGGCATTTGAGGGTGTGCAGCTTGGCCGTAGACCACTGGCAGTGAGCAGTATTATCCTGTGTGTTCTCCAGGTTTGTAGTGTAGGGTGGTAGGTTTATCATTCCAGCCGTGCCTGCAGTGAGCACTGTGGGGGTGGCAGGTGCCTTCGCCAAACCCTTGAAGACCAGGGGTGAGAGCTGCGAGCCATACCATGCGAAGGGGCATGGCGTGCCAAGCATGTCATCCCAGGTATGAGGAATCTGGATCCCCTCAGACTGACACTGGTAACCAGGCACATTATCAAGGGTGACCACTTTGAGCCAGTATAGTGGCATCATACTTGATGAGGGTGGGATACTGCCCAGGGTCAGGGACATGCCGGCCTGGGCTACACAATCTGAGTGGCCCTCTATGTCTCCTTTAATGTATCCCAGGGTGGTATGTCTCCAGTCGTTGACACCAGCATGGGCAATGACCGCGTCATACCTGTACATGCTGCGGAGTGACCTGAGTGCGTGTGTTATGTGGCGTATTCCAGCGCCCGGCAGGCAGCCTACTGTGATCATTCCCTTGTTCAGTCTGGTGGGTGGGACGTCGGTGTGTCTGACAGTGGCGTCACCCATTACAGGTGTGTCTGGCAGTGTGTGTGTTGCCTTTGGGGCTCTGACAGTTTAGCACACTGACGTTGAGAACTATGTGTTGCATGTCCTATGTCTTGTGGAGGCAGTAGCTTGTGTGTCTGCTTCAGAGGGCTCGTTAGGTTCGTGACATGTCTTAACAGTGCCTCCAGGTATGTCTTAGTGTGTTCATGTGTTTGATTAGCATTTGCGATAGTCACATGTGACACTGGGTATGTGGTGTGCATGGTGTCCTTCCCCTCCCGCGTGGTCTTGCCGGTCATGGTTTGGAAGAGCACAGCCCCCTGTCTGGCTATATAGTTGCGTCTGTCACATGTATTATGTTCATTGGGGGAGGTGCGGCTTGTCCGTGTCCATGAGGCACCTGTAACAGTGGCCAGGACACCCAGATTCACCATCTGAACAGGAGAGGTCGCTAGCAATTGACCCTTCGACATGCCAGAGAATGTGAATGCATTTGCTGTGTAACCGGGTCAGAAGGCACCTATAGGGAAGTGGGCACACAAGGGGATTCTAGGCCAGTGTAGTACTCCATTTAGTATACATGTACTTTATCTATGTAGGAATACTATGGGAGCAGGTGCAGAGCTTTTGTGATATAGAGAACAGACAGTCGGGATTGCAAGAAGAGAGGTCATACACATAAACCTGCGGAGCACGGAGCTGGATACAGTGTAACGTTGCTTACACGGTACATGACGCACATGTCCACACATATACTGCACCTGACGCCTGTGGTCGGTGCCACAGGCTACGGTGGACAGAGACATCACATACATGGCATGACACAGTACAGGTATGGTGACATTCTGCAGGTGTCGTACGCAGTGTGCTGGCTACTGACCGCAGGTGTCACCTGTCAGCTGTGGTGCACAGTGTTCGACAGTCGGATGCTGTACCGGTACAGGAATATTCCCGCATTCGTGGGGCGTACACCTCTATGGCACACACACCATTGTGTGCAGATGGGGACACCTGTCTGTGTGGTCAGCACCCTCACAAGACAATGCACCGACGCGCCATGTCACAGGGGTGGTCTTGCACAGGTGGCCAGTAAGGCTCACAGGTATGGCAATGACAGGGCTGTACAATGCAGCACCAGTATGGGATGGTCACCCTGTGTGGTCAGTGTCCAGTCACAACACTATATCTGCATACACCCTCTCAACAGGCAGCAGACATACACACATGTTGACACACTGACATGGTGGTGGCCACACATGTCTACACGGAGGGATGACGTGTTGCATGTACTACACCATCCACATCGATGCACCCCACACTGAGGTAGGTACAGATCTCTACCATGGTGTACAGTGATGTGTGGCACGTGGCACATAGTCCCCCCGATCTGTGGCATACATGGGCACACATTCCTGCACACATGTTGGTGCTAGGAATGCCACACCCGCTACATGGGATTTGTGCAGGCGTGCAGCGGTATGTGGTGCATCCTGCGTACTACCACTGTATCTGGCAGCTGTGCCAATATCTGCACTTGGGAGGTGGTAGGGGTTACAGTGGCAATGTGACATATGGTCGATCACGCATGGCCGATGGGTATGCATCATGGCAGCGCTGTCATGTAAAGGCGACATAGCAGACTGTATGCACATGGCAGGGTAGGATGGTGTGTGACACACCTGTGACCAGCACCTGCACACATGCATGTGGACAGGTGTTTAAACAAATGGTGTACACACAGACTGCCATGCGTGCTGTTACTATGCCACCATATGATGGCCCCCATGATGGGTATGCATGTGGGAGGGGGTTGCAACTGTGTTATGGACACCGGACACCGCCCCTGCATGGCTGCACCATGCACAGTACACGTGTCACATGTATCCCCTGTTGCCATGTGTGTATGCATTGCTACGTTGTGACATGTGTGTCAACATACATGGAACATGGACTGTGGTTTGGTATCACAGCTGTCACAGGCAAACTGTACAAGGGTATGTGTCCCAGTGAACACCGCTACACCCTGTAGGGGGTGCATACCACAGACATGTGTCCGCCTTCCCTTCGTGTGTGTATTACCGCGTACGCCTGTGTCATGCATGTGGTACATCACAGGCTTCGTATGTGTCCTGCGTGCAGTCCATGCACACAGCCAGGAAATCACATATGTGACATATCCGGACATTGTTTCACTGTGGTACAGCTGCAGTCATGTGTCATACCTGTGTCAGGCCCGTGGTATGTGTGGAGCACGCCTGTCCGTGTATACCGGTATGGGTGGACTACATCACACCTGTGGGATCATTGATAGTACATGTGTACTCTGCACGACGGACGTACACCGCCACATAGTCTTCTGGACATATGTCACATGCAGTTTCTGGACCGTGAGGCATACTGCTGCACCGATGACATGGTGCTGGCATAGCAGCTACAGTGTTCACTACGGTGTGTACATGTTCAGCCTGCACCCGTGACGCCTGTGCTGTCATCTGTGTGTGTACATGTGACTGCATGTGTGTCCACCCTGTGCGTGTGTACAGGTTTACCTGGCCGTGACTTGCGGTGTGTGCACTCCGTCTGCATGCCGGATGGCGTGTAGCACATACTACGTGTGTGAGCATGGCCGGGTCGCTGTTGTGTGGGTGGACACACACGACGGTCCACATTCTGCCTCCCATGCCGTCGCCCCATGTGTATGCATGTCTGCACTGTGCAGATTCTAAGTGTCTGAGCATGCCCAGTAAGCAGCCGTGTAGATGGACACACAGTACAGTGCACACCGCGCGCGTCTGCATTGATACCCCGTGTGCATGCCTGTTTCCCCTTCGCAACTGCCACGTCTGTGGCATGGCCGGGTAGCTGTTGTGTGGGTGGACACACATGACGGTCCACATTCTGCCTCCCATGCCGTCGCCCCATGTGTATGCATGTCTGCACTGTGCAGATTCTAAGTGTCTGAGCATGCCCAGTAAGCAGCCGTGTAGATGGACACACAGTACAGTGCACACCGCACGCGTCTGCATTGATACCCCGTGTGCATGCCTGTTTCTTCTTCGCAACTGCCACGTCTGTGGCATGGCCGGGTAGCTGTTGTGTGGGTGGACACACACGATGGTCCACATTCTGCCTCCCATGCCATCGCCCCATGTGTATGCATGTCTGCACTGTGCAGATTCTAAGTGTCTGAGCATGCCCAGTAAGCAGCCATGTAGATGGACACACAGTGCAGTGCACACCGCGTGCGTCTGCATTGATACCCCGTGTGCATGCCTGTTTCTTCTTCGCAACTGCCACGTCTGTGGCATGGCCTGGTAGCTGTTGTGTGGGTGGACACACATGATGGTCCACATTCTGCCTCCCATGCCGTCACCCCATGTGTATGCATGTCTGCACTGTGCAGATTCTAAGTGTCTGAGCATGCCCAGTAAGCAGCCATGTAGATGGACACACAGTGCAGTGCACACCGCGCGCGTATGCATTGATACCCCGTGTGCATGCCTGTTTTCCCTTCGCAACTGCCACATCTGTGGCATGGCCGGGTAGCTGTTGTGTGGGTGGACACACACGACGGTCCACATTCTGCCTCCCATGCCATCGCCCCATGTGTATGCATGTCTGCACTGTGCAGATTCTAAGTGTCTGAGCATGCCCAGTAAGCAGCCGTGTAGATGGACACACAGTACAGTGCACACCGTGCGCGTCTGCTTTGATACCCCATGTGCATGTCTGTCTCCCCTTCACAACCGCTAGGTGTGAGAGGCATGGCCAGTACACCATTCGGGGGTACACACTACAGTCAGCACCGCTGTCTGCTACTAGGCGTGTAGCCATGGCCAATGACATCCTGCTTAGCCATGGTGACCATCCAGGTGACTCATATGTGGTTGTTATGCCACAATGGCTGCCTACATCCTGCACGCCGGATGCCCTCTCATAGGGTATACTGTATGTGGTGCATCCCGTATTCATGTCGTGATGTACTGCTCTGTAGTTAGTTTGTATTCCCGACTGCAGCACTACCATGTTACTGTACGGCCACCTTGGGATGGTAACATGCTGTGTGACTGCGCACTCTGTCTCCATTCCCTATCGGCTGCCTTGCCTCTGCAGATGATACCACCCACCTAGGGGTATGCCTCCTGACAGTGCTGTGCTCAGTAATCTCAGTAGCGCGTTCTGTAAATGCATCATGCAGTAGTATGTCCATGTAGGTAGGCGTAGGTTTGACTCCCGGCCCTTGTCTGTGTGTGTGTGTGTGTGTGTTTCCAGCTGCCTCTGCAGATGAATATGCTTTTAGATGCTTCGCAACACATACCTTGCCTATTGTCAGCTATTCCCTTACGGATGATGACACCCGCCTAGAAGTATGCCTCTGACAGCACTGTGCTCAGTAATCTCGGTAGCACATTCTATAAATGCATCATGCTGTAGTGAGTTCATGTAGGTAGGCGTAGGTTCGACTCCCGGCCCTTCCTGGTATGTGTGTGTGTGTTTCCAGCTGCCTCTGCAGATGAATATGCTTTTAGACGCTTCGCAACACATACCTTGCCTATTGTCAGCTATTCCCTTACGGATGATGTCACCCGCCTAGAAGTATGCCTCTGACAGTGCTGTGCTCAGTAATCTCGGTAGTGCGTTCTGTAAATGCATCATGCTGTAGTGAGTTCATGTAGGTAGGCGTAGGTTCAACTCCCGGCCCTTCCCGGTGTGTGTGTGTGTGTGTGTGTTTCCGGCTGCCTCTGCAGATGAATATGCTTTTAGACGCTTCGCAACACATACCTTGCCTATTGTCAGCTATTCCCTTACGGATGATGTCACCCACCTAGAAGTATGCCTCTGACAGCGCTGTGCTCAGTAATCTCGGTAGCGCGTTCTGTAAATGCATCATGCTGTAGTGAGTTCATGTAGGTAGGCGTAGGTTCAACTCCCTGCCCTTCCCGGTGTGTGTGTGTGTGTGTTTCCGGCTGCCTCTGCAGATGAATATGCTTTTAGACGCTTCGCAACACATACCTTGCCTATTGTCAGCTATTCCCTTACGGATGATGTCACCTGCCTAGAAGTATGCCTCTGACAGCACTGTGCTCAGTAATCTCGGTAGCGCATTCTGTAAATGCATCATGCTGTAGTGAGTTCATGTAGATAGGCGTAGGTTTGACTCCCAGCCCTTCTGTGTGTGTGTGTGTGTGTGTTTCCGGCTGCCTCTGCAGATGAATATGCTTTTAGATGCTTCGCAACACATACCTTGGCTATTGTCAGCTATTCCCTTACGGATGATGTCACCCACCTAGAAGTATGCCTCTGACAGCACTGTGCTCAGTAATCTCGGTAGCGCGTTCTGTAAATGCATCATGCTGTAGTGAGTTCATGTAGGTAGGCGTAGGTTCGACTCCCGGCCCTTCCCGGTGTGTGTGTGTGTGTGTGTGTTTCCAGCTGCCTCTGCAGATGAATATGCTTTTAGACGCTTCGCAACACATACCTTGGCTATTGTCAGCTATTCCCTTACGGATGATGTCACCCGCCTAGAAGTATGCCTCTGACAGCACTGTGCTCAGTAATCTCGGTAGCGCGTTCTGTAAATGCATCATGCTGTAGTGAGTTCATGTAGGTAGGCATAGGTTCGACTCCCAGCCCTTCCCCGTGTGTGTGTGTGTGGTGTGTGTATTCCAGCTGCCTCTGCAGATGAAGTTATGCTTTTAGACGCTTGGCAACACATACCTTGGCTAGTGTCAGCTATTCCTTTACGGATGATGTCACCCACCTAGAAGTATGCCTCTGACAGTGCTGTGCTCAGTAATCTTGATAGCGCGTTCTGTAAATGCATCATGCTGTAGTGAGTTCATGTAGGTAGGCGTAGGTTTGACTCCCGGCCCTTCCCGGTGTGTGTGTGTGTGTTTCCAGCTGCCTCTGCAGATGAATATGCTTTTAGACGCTTCGCAACACATACCTTGGCTATTGTCAGCTATTCCCTTACGGATGATGTCACCTGCCTAGAAGTATGCCTCTGACAGCACTGTGCTCAGTAATCTCGGTAGCGCGTTCTGTAAATGCATCATGCTGTAGTGAGTTCATGTAGGTAGGCATAGGTTCGATACCCAACCCTTCCCCATGTGTGTGTGTGGTGTGTGTATTCACAGCTTCCCTAGTAGAGTGTAGTTATTTTAGACGCTTGGCAACACGTACCTTGGCTATCGGCGGCTATTCCTTTACGGATGTTGTCACCCACCTGGACATGTGCCTCTGACGGTGCTGTGTTCGGTGGTCCACGTAGCGCGTTCCATACCTGTGTCATACTGTTGTGCGGTTGGGTATGTGGGGGTGTGGTCAATCACCATGCCTGCCAGATGTGTGTGTGTGTCTATGCTCCCAGCCGCATGGGTTCATAGGGTATGGCTTTAGAGTTTCCGCAGAACACTCATATCCTGCCACCATCCCTGTGTTTGTGGATGGTGAGACGCAGCTCGTGGACTGCCTGTGTGCCTGCTGTGGTTGGAGACCTCCGTAGCGTGTTCTCCACGTGCACCCTGCTATGGTGTGGTGGGGTGGTGCTGTGTACGTTACACTCACAGCCTTGCCACATGTGTCCGTCTGTATCTCTGTCGTTGTATGTCTACATACCTATGTTGTGCCCATAGTGCTGCTCTTGCATGGACAGCTGTCTGTCCCATGTGTCGCATGTTTGCATGGCTGACACATAGAACTGTGGTATGATGCATATCCACTCATTGTCCATGCAACGTCCGTATTCCAGAACACCCTAGAGACATCTGCTGGATATCGTGGCAGACAGCTATCCTTGCTGTACTGACACTGTACCCGTACACGCCACAAACCTTGTGTATAATTGCCTATTTATGGTGTGTGTATGTCTAACTGTGCTGTATGCATGGTCGTGTGTGTGTCCCGCTATAGCCATCTGTGCAGGTGTCGCCACTATGGGTAATCCTTGTGGACCGCTGTTTCATGTGCACTTTTGCACATACCTGCAGACCGTACTACCCCTCCTACGGCAGCGGCCTTAGATCGACCGCTGCCCTAGCCTATAGGGCTCCGTGGCGCCCACCACCACAACACATGGTGCCCCCATCCTGGTGTACCTACATGACATACCTACTAGACAGGTGGCCCTACTGGTGTGGTGCCCTAGGCAGCCGCAGGATTGGCGTATGCCTACGGCCGGCTATGAGCATATCACAAGGCATACATTTACATTCAGTGTTCTACGAAGGCTAGGTTATAATACCAGAGGGGGGACCTCATCAACTATGCTTTAGAATGCGGTTTAGATGGATTAATAGGTGGAGGGTTGACCACACACCAGGGCTGACTGATGAAACACTGATGAAGCCTCTTTTAGGTTCATAGGTTCATAGGTTCATACTAGGCTATCTGCCCAAGGGCATTTATAAGCCTAGCCCATAGTTATGTGGCTTTCGCCACCCCTTTAGTTTGAATAGAACTATGCCTATTATTTTGCTGTGCCTCTGTCAAGCAGTGACACTGAAGTAATCCCTGGGGTATATCTGCGATCTCCCATCCATTGGTCAGGATTACTCTTGAACAAGGCTGGTGAGGTGCTCTGCCTCACATGTACCGGGATTTTGTTCCACAGCATAGGGAGTCTCTGGGTGATGAATCTGTCCCTCCAGCACGTTCTATTAATAACCGTGTCTAGGTTTAAGTCTCCCGCGCTTGTGGTTCTGAGGGATCTAGAGTTTGTGAGTTGAAGCATATTCATCAAATCTGGGTTTGACATGGCCTTATATGTCAGGCACAGGTCACCTCTGAGCAAGCGGTATGAGACTGACTAGTGCTGGAGTTCTTTCAGTCGGGCAGCATATGACATAGTTTTGAGACCCTTTATCCTTTTGGTGAGGAACTTTTGGGGCCTTTCCAGCTGCTGCAGGTGTCGGGTCAGATACATTCCGAATGGGGCATTGTACTCACTCATAGGTCTAATGAGTGATGAGTACAGAGGGACGATGACCTCCCTTGATCTAGATGTGAATCCCTTCATGATCAGGTGGGCAATGTTGAAGGTTTTCCTAACTACTTTAGCAACATGAGTGTCAAACGACAGGCTACTGTCAACCTGGGTCCCCAGATCCCTGATGACTTCCTCTGTGCTCAGTGGATTGCCACCTATATGGTAGCTAGGGGTAACCTTGTTTTACCCGAAGGGTATGACTATGCACTTCTTGGCGTTTAACTTTAGGCCATGGCTCTGGCACCAGCTTTCCGTTTCTGTGAGGCCCTTCTGAAGGATATCTGTGTCAGATGTGTTTTCGACTATGGCGCCCAGTTTGCAGTCATCTGCAAACATTGTCAGCCATAACCCTCCTGTGTTTGCTTGTACTTCAGAAAAGTAGATGCCGAACATGAGTGGACCCAGGACTGAGCCCTGTGGGACACCACTTGTGACAGGCTTTGAGTCTGACATGGCTCCAGCAACTCTGACCCTGTGGGTTCTGTCACTTAGCCAGTTTGCAACCCATCTTGTGATGTATGGGTTTACATTCGGGCTGATGAGTTCTTCGATGATACCTGAGTGGGGTATTGTGTCGAAGGCCTTTGCCAGGTCGAGGTAGGCTGTATGGACTGCCTTTCCCTCATCAATGGCCTTGGTGACTGTCTCGAGAAAGTCAACCAAGTTTAAAAGGCATGATCTGCCTTTGACAAAGCTAAACTGGCTTGGATCCACAGTCTGCAAGTTCCCTATATCTTTATTTATGAGTTCCATTATGATCCTCTCCATGGCTTTGCAGATAAGGCTTGTCAAGCTAATGGGACGGTAATTTCCAGGGTCGGTGGAGGCACCACCCATGTGAAGTGGGACCTCAGTCGCCGTGCGCCACTCCTTGGGTATGTATCCTGTGGTGAGGCTAAGATTAGACAGCTGTCCTAACTGCGGGTTTAATTCCTCATTGCGTTTGTGGAGCACACAGCCAGGGACACCATCCAGTCCCATGGATGCTGTGTTCTTTGTCCTGGAGAGAGCAGTTCTCACCTGGGCGTTGGAGGTGTTTGGGGGGCTACAATCCTCTGGTATGGATATCTCTCCTTTTGGGGGGGAAGACGTTTGCACTGAACCTGTCAGCCAGTATGTTGGCAATGTGTGTAGGTTCAGTAATCTTCACATCATTTTGAACTATTTCTGAGCATATCTGGGAGTTTCCTCCTAGGTTTCTAACATAGCTACAGAAGGCCTTATGATTGTCTTTTGAGTCCTTGGCGATTTTTCTCTCATAATCTGCCTTGGATGATGTTGTGAGAGCTCTTAGGTTTTTACTTATAATGATCAAAGGTGTCTTACCTTTCAAGGAGTTTGCTCTATCTTGTAGTAGCTTCCTCCTTATGTTGTACAGCTTGTTTATGGCTGGGGTCCACCAGACTGGACGCTTGCCTTTGGTACAAAGAGTCTTAGTTTTGTTTGGGATTGCCTGATCCATGCAGTCCTGTAGGTGCTAGTAGAAGGCATTTGTAAGTGATTCAGCGGTTTGAGTAATGTTTACCACTGGCTCAGGGGCCTTAGAGGAGACCACACTAGTTTTTAGAGGTGTGACATCGGCTTTCGGGAGGTTTTTCACTGTGTTCTTTTTTATTGCAGGTGGGGGCGGGATGAGGACCTCCAGCGAGATTAGTTTCTGATCTGATCTCACCAGTGAGGGGTATACTTCCGGTGTTGAACAATGTGATCCCATGTTCGTGATGATGAGATCAAGTATGTTTTCTCCTCTTGTGGGGAAGGTGACTAGTTGTTCCATGGCATTTGAGTTTATGAACTCCAGGAACCTTTGGGCTAGAGTGTTTGGGCTTGAGTAGTGTTCCCAATCTATATTAGGGTAGTTGAAGTCACCTAGTATGATGGTGTTTGGAGATACATTTATCCCCTCCAATGTTTTCAGGAAGGCCATGTGAGGTTCCTGAGTTTGAGAGGGTGGCCTGTAACATGCTACAAATTGCAGAGCAGTCTTGCCTATGGTTAAATGCACCTGGATGGTCTCCGATGCATCATGCGTTGCCACCAACCTTGAGGTGTGGGTGTCCTTTATGAATATGGACACCCCCCCCTCCTTTCTTGGTGTTGTCCGGATTTTGTGGCCGGAACTCATGATATGAGGTGAAACCTGATAGTGCTGGGGTGCTCTCAGGAGACTTGAACCAGGTTTCTGTCACAGCACAGACATCGATGTTCTCCATACTGAGAAGGGCCTTGAGTGCGTGCATCTTGAGATTGAGACTTCTGGCATTGAGCAGCATTACCCTTAGTTTATTTCCTTTTTTGTGTTCTAGGGTGGTAGGTTTAGAATTTGAGCCTTGCCTAAAAAAGGCACTATGGGGGGTGGCAAGAGCCTTTGCCAATATCCGGATGCCTAGGGGTGACAGGTGCAGGCCGTCCCTTGCAAAGCAGCATGTCTTGTCCAGCATGTCATCCCAGGCAGACAGACATTGGATCCCCTTTGAATGACACCAGAATCTAAGCCACTTATTAAAGCTGATCATCTTATCACTGTATTGTGGCATCATTCTAGGTGAAGGTAGGATACTGCTCAAGGTCAGGGTCATACCTGCCTGGGCTACATAATCAGAGAGCTCCTCAATGTCTCTTTTCATGTGGTCCAAGGAGGTACGTCTCAGGTCGTTGACACCAGCGTGGGCAATGACTGAGTCGTACGAGTACCTGCTGTTGAGAGACCTGAGTGCTTGCGTTATGTGGCGGATTCTAGCGGCAGACAGGCAGCTTACTGTGACCTTCCCCTTACTCAGTGTGGTGAGCGGGACGTCGGTGTGTCTGACTATGGAGTCACCTATGACAAGTATGTTTGGGGTTGTATTTGGCCTTAAGGGCAGTGACTGCTTTGCACACTGCTTTTGTTGTTTATGTGTTGTTTGTGTGGTGTATTGAGTTTGCAGTTGCTTGGGTGTCTGCTTTGGAGGCCTCTGCTGTTTAGGTAAGTATTTGCTCAGAGCCTCCGAGTATGTCTTAGTGTGTTTATGTGTTTGATTCAGTGGTGTGGTTGAGTTATGTGAGACTGGTATTGTGGTGTGTGTAGTTGCCTTCTCCTCCTGCCTGGTCTTGCCAGTCCTGAGTTGAGTGAGCTCAGCCTCCAGTCTGGCTAAATAGCTGCATCTCTCACAAGTGTTAGTGTTACGTGGGGGGAGGAGAGGGTTGTCCGTGTACATGAGGCAATTGTAACATTGTCTCAGAATTCCCAGATTCACCAACTGGCCAGGGTAGGACGCCAGCATCTGACCCTTCGACATGCTAGAAAGAATTATGAGTTGGTATGAGATAGAAAAGTAGTGGGCTTAGCAGGGAAGTGGGCACTCCTGGGGGCTTTTGCTAGTGAGAGATTTGTATAATATAGGGGTGCTTGACCTGCAAAGAGAATGCTTATGAGACAAGGGATATGCTTATAAAACAAGTGCTGAGCGTTTTGAGAAGAAAAAGCTATTTGGAACAAGTGCTGCACTTTTTAGTGAAGGTGTAGACTGTTTAGGTTCCTAACAGAGCAGTTCTAAGGGAAACCTTGATGAACAGACTTTCTGGAGCCAGAAAGAGTTTAACCTTGTTTAACCGGCGCTGCCCGATGCTGCTCTAGTGGCAACTCCGCGCTAAAGCACGTTAAAGCGTGCTTGATAGCAGGGGCTGGAAAGAAGCAGGAATAGACCCAAAACGGACAATGACACTACAAGTTTCAAGTCAGTAACCACCTCTACGGGTGGCAGGGAAGCTGCTCAATGTTATTCACTGCCACTGGTCAACACAGAGACCCTCCTTCAGCCCAAGCAAACATGGCCTCACAGAAACCTTCAAACAGTTCAGGAACAGCAAGCCTGTAACTGAACTTTTTTAACTCTCAGAAAAGTGGAAAAACAGCAGGTTGTTTTTTTGAGAAGCAGGTGGCTTAACCCCCGTAACAGGAATGTAGTTTAGGTGCAGATATGCAGCTGACACACATTAGTCCACTCTTTCAGTTGTTTACCACTGTATTACATTGATATGATATACATATCTTCTATATATATTGTTAGATCTTTGATTGATGAGTATTAGGCATCATACAATATCATATACTACATGTGTTAATAGGATGTTTTTGGAGATGTTAATATACGTGTGTGTAGTTAACATTGCGTCTGTGCTTTATATGCTGTGGTTAAATGTTCATTGTTTGCTGAGAAATTGACCAATGAAAGTGTAGGGGGGATATTTAAAGCCTGGATGCTTTTACGTTATGTGTACGTCTGACGGAGCCTACGGGTGAAAGCGCTTACATGTCTATGATGGAACCTTTGTATACCATTTGTGACCTGTCCTGGACAATGTCTACGTTGACTGTTCCATCTACCTATGTGTGTTTTGGATTGTGTGCCATACGGTGACAGCGGTTCTTTGATGTTGATTGGGTGTATTCCATGGTCAATTGACATTAATCCTATTAATTCACTGAAGGATGTTCTTTATAAGTGGGAACGCCATAGTTTAACCATCCTATGACCTTCCTAGCTGAAGTTGTTATTGTGCCATTGGTATGTGTTCCACAGGTCGCCCATTTGTTCCGCGGTATGGAAGCGAGTGATCCCCATTCTGGTGCTGGCAGATTGAGTGCTGTGTACGCCGGTATTCGCACGGCGGTCTGACTTTGTATGGGGAGTGTCTACTGTAGTCCCTATCTGTATTACCTGTGTTATGCCTTACTGCGGCTGTGTAATTCCACCAGGTTTGCAGTTATGGGTGCCATCTTTGTCGTACGCTTGTCCATCCATGGGAATTGCCTACTGGACACTGGTATAGGGCAGTACACATTTCACACCTGCATTTAGCATTATCCGGTGGATGCTTTGCATTATTGGTGGGGAGTACGGCTTGTGCTATACCCACATCCCTCCCACGGGGCGGGACAACGGATTATCTGCCAAACAATACCGTGCCCCATTTCTGCATACCCACGATCCCATGGCTGCAACCCTCGACGGTACCCATTACACATCCTTCATGTGTGCGGGACTGGGATGTGGACGCACTTCTATGGGCTCGACCATCTGGGGATTTCTGCTCATATGTCCTGCATTTCATGGACAGTTGTCATCAACCTTAAACACGCTGGTGGTGCATATGTCTAGCTGTGACGTAGTCATGGCTGTTACTCCTTCAGGGTCGCTCGCTCGCATCTCGTAGATATTGCATAGGGTTGAATTTTTGGGGTCCTACAATGGACACCAATGTGCATATGTAAAGTGTAGACCTTGTTGGACTGTGTCCATCTGGCCAGTGGTTTTGACTGCTGCTGTATGTTCCCCAATCGCGGATGTCTGTTTGACTACACATATTATGTAGTGCTACGACATCCAGGTTTTCAAACATGAAACCAAATGGTGTACATCCAAAGATGCAGGTTATCAACTGCTTTAAATAATCCTCAGAGGTCACTATAGGAAATATCCGCCACTGTATTGTCAAAATAACACCACCAGAACATGTAGATCCTATTAATTCATTGCAGGATGTTCTTTATAAGTGGGAACGCCATTGTTTAACCATCCTATGACCTTCCTAGTTGACGTTGTTGGTGTGCCATTAGTATGTGTTCCGCGGGTCGCCCATTTGTTCAGCAGTATGTAAGCGAGTGATCCCCATTTCTTGCTGGCAGATTGAGTGCTGTGTACGCCGGTATTCGCACGGCGGTCTGACTTTGTATGGGGAGTGTCTACTGTAGTCCCTATCTGTATTTCCTGTGTTATGCCTTACTGCAGCTGTGTAATTCCACCAGGTTTGCAGTTATGGGTGCCATCTTGTGCGTACGTTTGTCCATCCGTGGGAATTGCCTACTGGACACTGGTATAGGGCTGTACACATTTCACAGCTGCATTTAGCATTCTCCGGTGGATGATTTGCATTATTAGTGGGGAGTAACGCATGTGCTATACCCACATCCCTCCCATGGGGCGGGACAACGGATTATCTGCCAATCAACACCGAGCCCCATTTCTGCATACCCACGATCCCATGGCTGCAACCCTCGACGGTACCCATTCCACATCCTTCATGTGTGCGGGAATGGGATGTGGACGCACTTCTATGGACTCGACAATCTGGGGATTTCTGTTCATATGTCCTGCATTTCATGGACACCTGTCATCAACCTTGAACACGCTGGTGGTGCATATGTCTAGCTGTGCCGTAGTCACGGCTGTCACTTCATCTGGGTCTCCCGATCGCAGCCGGTTGACATTGCGTACGGATAAATTTTTGGGGTCCTACAATGGACACCAATGTGCATATGTAAAGTGTAGAACATGTTGGACTGTGTCCATCTGGCCAGTGGTTTTGACTGCTGCTGTATGTTCCCCAATCGCGGATGTCTGTTTGTCTACCCATATTATGTATTGCTACGAAAACCAGGTTTTTGTACAATTAACCCAAATGGTGTTAATCTAATGCTGCAGGTTAGCAACTGCTTTAACTAATCCTCAGAAGTCCCAATAGGGAATATCCGCCACTGTATTGTCAATATAACACAACCGAAACATGTAGAACCTATTAATTCATTGAAGGATGTTCGTTATAAGTGGGAACGCCATAGTTTATCCATCCTATGACCTTCCTTGTTGACGTTGTTGGTGTGCCATTAGTATGTGTTTCACAGGTCGCCCATTTGTTCCGCAGTATGGCAGCGAGTAATCCCCATTTTCTTGCTGGCAGATTGAGTGCTGTGTACGCCGGTATTCGCACGGTGGTCTGACTTTGTATGGGGAGTGTCTACTGTAGTCCCTATCTGTATTTCCTGTGTTATGCCTTACTGCAGCTGTGTAATTCCACCAGGTTTGCAGTTATGGGTGCCATCTTGGTCGTACGTTTATCCATCCATGGGTATTGCCTACTGGACACTGGTATAGGGCTGTACACATTTCACAGCTGCATTTAGCATTCTCCGGTGGATGATTTGCATTATTAGTGGGGAGTAACGCATGTGCTATACCCACATCCCTCCCACGGGGCGGGACAACGGATTATCTGCCAATCAACACCGAGCCCCATTTCTGCATACCCACGATCCCATGGCTGCAACCCTCGACGGTACCCATTACACATCCTTCATGTGTGCGGGACTGGGATGTGGATGCACTGCTATGGACTCGACAATCTGGGGATTTCTGTTCATATGTCCTGCATTTCATGGACACTTGTCATCAACCTTGAACACGCTGGTGGTGCATATGTCTAGCTGTGCCGTAGTCACGGCTGTCAGTTCTTCTGGGTCTCTCGATCGCAGCCGGTTGACATTGCATACGGATACATTTTTGGGGTCCTACAATGGACACCAATGTGCATAAGTAAAGTGTAGAACATGTTGGACTGTGTCCATCTGGCCGGTGGTTTTGACTGCTGCTGTATGTTCCCCAATCGCGGATGTCTGTTTGACTACCCATATTATGTAGTGCTACGAAAACCAGGTTTTTCTACAATTAACCCAAATGGTGTTAATGTAATGCTGCAGGTTAGCAACTGCTTTAACTAATCCTCAGAAGTCCCAATAGGAAATATCCGCCACTGTATTGTCAATATAACACAACCGAAACATGTAGAACCTATTAATTCATTGAAGGATGTTCTTTATAAGTGGGAACGCCATAGTTTAACCATCCTATAACCTTCCTAGTTGACGTTGTTGGTGTGCCATTAGTATGTGTTCCACAGGTCGCCCATTTGTTCCGCAGCATGGCAGCGAGTAATCCCCATTTTCTTGCTGGCAGATTGAGTGCTGTGTACGCTGGTATTCGCACGGCGGTCTGACTTTGTATGGGCAGTGTCTACTGTAGTTCCCATCTGTATTTCCTGTGTTATGCCTTACTGCAGCTGTGTAATTCCCCCGGGTTTGCAGTTATGGGTGCCATCTTGGTCGTACGTTTGTCCGTCCATGGGGATTGCCTACTGGACACTGGTATGGGGCTGTACACATTTCACAGCTGCATTTAGCATTCTCCGGTGGATGATTTGCATTATTAGTGGGGAGTAAGTCATGTGCTACACCCACATCCCTCCCACGGGGCGGGACAACGGATTATCTGCCAAACAACACCGAGCCCCATTTCTGCATACCCAGGATCCCATGGCTGCAACCCTCGACGGTACCCATTACACATCCTTCATGTGTGCGGGACTGGGATGTGGACGCACTTCTATGGACTCGACAATCTGGGGATTTCTGTTCATATGTCCTGCATTTCCTGGACACTTGTCATCAACCTTAAACACGCTGGTGGTGCATATGTCTAGCTGTGCCGTAGTCATGGCTATTCACTCCTTTTAGGTCTCTCGATCGCAGCTGGTAGATGTGGCGTACGGATCAATTTTTGGGGTCCTACGATGGACACCGATGTGCATATGTAAAGTGTAGAACTTGTTGGACTGTGTCCATCTGGCCAGTGGGTTTAACTGCTGCTGTATGTTCCCCAATCGCGGATGACTGTTTGACTACACATATTATGTAGTGCTACGAAAACCAGTTTATTCTGAAATGAACCCAAATGGTGTAAATCCGATGATGCGGGTTAGCAACTGGTTTAAATAAACCTCAGAAGTCCCAATGTGAAATATCCGCCACTGTATTGTCAAAACTAACACCACCAAAACATGTAGATCCTACTAATTCATTGAAGGATGTTCTTTATAAGTGGGAACGCCATAGTTTAACCTAGTTGACGTTGTTGGTGTGCCATTAATATGTATTCCACAGGTCACCCATATGTTCCGCGGTATGGAAGCGAGTGATCCCCATATTCTTGCTAGCAGATTGGGTGCTGTGTACGTTGGTATTTGCACGGCAGTCTGACTTTGTATGGGGAGTGTCTACTGTAGTCCCTATGTGTATTTCCTGTGTTATACCTTACTGCAGCTGTATAATTCCACCAGGTTTGCAGTTATGGGTGCCATCTTGGTCGTACGCTTGTCCGTCCATGGGAATTGCCTACTGGACACTGGTATAGGGCTGTACACATTTCACACCTGCATTTAGCATTATCCGGTGGATGCTTTGCATTATTAGTGGGGAGTAAGGCATGTGCTACATCCACATCCCTCCCACGGGGCGGGACAATGGATTATCTGCCAAACAACACCGAGCCCTATTTCTGCATACCCAGGATCCCATGGCTGCAACCCTCGTCGGTACCCATTACACATCCTTCATGTGTGCGGGACTGGGATGTGGACGCACTTCTATGGACTCGGAACTCTGGGGATTTCTGTCCATATGTCCTGCATTTCATGGACACTTGTCATCAACCTTAAACACGCTGGTGGTGCATATGTCTAGCTGTGCCGTAGTCATGGCTGTCGCTTCTTCTGGTTGAACGATAACAGCTGTATGATGTTCCATAAGTATCAATTTTTGGGTCCTACAATGGACACCATGTACATATGTAAAGTGTAGAACTTGTTGGACTGTGTCCATCTGGTGGGTGGTTTTGACTGACCTTCCTAGTTGACGTTGTTGGTGTGCCTTTAGTATGTGTTCCACAGGTCGCCCATTTGTTCCACAGCATGGCAGTGGGTAATCCCCATTTTGGTGCTGGCAGATTGAGTGCTGCGTACGCCGGTATTCGCACGGCGGTCTGACTTTGTATGGGGAGTGTCTACTGTAGTTCCCATCTGTATTTCCTGTGTTATGCCTTACTGCAGCTGTGTAATTCCACCGGGTTTGCAGGTATGGGTGCCATGTTGGTCGTACGCTTGTCCATCCATGGGAATTGTCTACTGGTCACTGGTAAAGGGCTGTACACATTTCACACCTGCATTAAGCATTATCCGGTGGATGCTTTGCATTATTAGTGGGGGGTGGGCATGTGCTATACCCACATCCCTCGCACGAGGCGGGACGACGGATTATCTGCCAAACAACACTGAGCCCCATTTCTGCATACCCAGGATCCCATGGCTGCAACCCTCAACAGTACCCATTACACATCCTTCATGTGTGCGGGACTGGGATGTGGACGCACATCTATGGACTCGACAGTCTGTGGATTTCTGTTCATATGTCCTGCATTTCATGGACACTTGTCATCAACCTTAAACACGCTGGTGATGCATATGTCTAGCTGTGCCGTAGTCACGGCTGTCGCTTCTTCTCGGTGGAATGGCAGCAGCTGGATGATATAGCATACGGATCAATTTTTTGGGTCCTACAATGGACACCAATGTGCATATATAAAGTGTAGAACTTGTTGTACTGTGTCCATCTGGACAGTGGTTTTGACTGCAGCTGTATGTTCCCCAATCGCGGTTGTCTGTTTGACTACCCATATTATGTAGTGCTACGGAAACCAGGTGTTTCATAACTGAATACAAATGGTGTACATCCAAAGATGCAGGTTAGCGACTGCTTTGAATAATCCTCAGAAGGCCCAATAGGAAATGTCCGCCACTATATTGTCAAAATAACACCACCAAAACATGTAGATCCTATTTATTCATTGACAGATGTTCTTTATCGGTGGGAACGCCATAGTTTAACCATCCTATGACCTTCCTAGTTGACGTTGTTGGTGAGCCATTAATATGTGTTCCACAGGTCACCCATATGTTCCGCGATATGGACGCGAGTGATCCCCATATTCTTGCTGGCAGATTGGGTGCTGTGTACGCCGGTATTCGCACGGTGTTCTGACTTTGTATGGGGAGTGTCTACTGTAGTCCCTATCTGTATTTCCTATGTTATGCCTTACTGCAGCTGTGTGATTCCACCAGGTTTGCAGTTATGGGTGCCATCTTGGTTGTACGCTTGCCCATCCATGGGGATTGCCTACTGGACACTGGTATGGGCTGTACACATTTCACACCTGCATTTAGCATTATCCAGTGGATGCTTTGCATTATTAGTGGGGAGTAAGTCATGTGCTTCACCCACATCCCTCCCACAGGGCAGGACAATGGATTATCTGCCAAACAACACCGAGCCCCATTTCTGCATACCCAGGATCCCATGGCTGCGACCCTCGACGGTACCCATTACACATCCTTCATGTGTGCGGGACTGGGATGTGGATGCACTTCTATGGACTCATCGATCTGGGGATTTCTGTTCATATGTCCTACATTTCATGGACTCTTGTCATCAACCTTAAACACGCTGGTGGTGCATATGTCTAGCTGTGCCGTACACACGGCTGTCACGTCTTCTGGTGGAACGGTGACGGCTGGATGGAATTCTGTATGGATAAATTTTTGGGTCCTACAATGGACACCACTGTGCATATGTAAAGTTAGATGTTGCTGGACTGTGTCCATCTGGCCAGTGGTTTTGACTGCTGCTGCTGTATGTTCCCCACTCGCGGATGTCTGTTTGACTACCCATATTACATGGTGCTACATAAACCAGGTTTTGCAGATCTGAGAACAAATGGTGTACATCCAAAGATGCAGGTTAACAACTGCTTTAAATAATCCCCGGAAGTCCCAGTAGGGAAGTATCGCCACTTTATTGTCAGAATGACACCACCATAACAGGTAGATCACGAGCACTTTCGCCCGGTCTTACCGGGCATTTTCAAGTGTAATTAGCAGAAACATATAACTAAATAAATAATAATACATATTTTAATAATAAAGTTAATCTATGTTATTTGGACAATAGCTTCTGCTATTGACATACGATGCTGTGGGTGGTGCCGGTTACCATACATATGGCTTTTTCAAAAGCCGACTTCACATTTCTAAAGACTAGTGTGGTCTCCTTTAAGGCCCCTGAGCCAGTGGTGAACATTATTCAAGCCACTGAATCACTTACATATGCCTTCTACCAGCACCTACAGGACTGCATGGATCAGGCATTCCCTTACCCAACTGTGGGTGTTTGTACCAATGCCTAGCATCCAGTGTGGTGTACCCCAGCCATACACAAGCTCTACAACAGGAGGAGGTAGCTACTACAAGACAGAGCAGACTCCTTGTGAGGTATGACACCCTTGCTCATTATATGTGTAGAACTACAAGCTCTCATGACATCATCCGGGGCAGGTTCCACAGATATATCACCAAGGACTCGACAGACAATCATACAGCCTTCTTTAGCTATGTTGGACACCTGGGAGGTAACCCCCAGATATGCTCTGACTGGGTTCACAATGATGTGAGGTTTACTGAACATACACACATTGCCAACATACTGGCTGACAGGTTCAGTGAAGACATCTCCACTCCCTCCCCCCCACATGGAGAGATGTCTGTACCAGCAGATTGTGGCCCCCGAATGTTCTGTAATGCACGGGTGGGACATGCTCTCTCCAAGGTAGTGAACACAGCATCCATGGGACCAGATGGTGTCCCGGCTGTGTACTCCGCGATCTCATTGAGGAATTAGACCCACAGTTAGGACAGCTGTTTAATCTTAGCCTCACCTCAGGTAACGTACCCAAGTTGTGGCGCACAGCGACTGTAGTCCCACTTCACAGGGGCAGTGCCTCCACTGACCCTGGTTATTACCGTCCCATTATCTTGGGAACCCTTATATGCAAAGACATGGGGAAGGATCATACTGGAGCCCATAGATGACGACATAGGGGACCTGCATACTTTGCATCCAACCCAGTTTGGCTTGGTCAGGGGCAGATCATGCGTTTAAAACTTGGTTGACGTTTTAGGAACAGTCACCGAGGCCATTGATGAGGGTCAGGCAGTCCATACAGCCTACCTCGACCTGGCAAATGCCTTCAACACAATACTCCCCTCGGGTATCGTTGATAAACCCATCGGCTTGGATGTGAACCCATACATCTCAGGATGGGTTGCAAACTGGCTAGGTGACACAACCCACGCGGTCATAGTTGCTGGCACCATGTCAGACTCACTGCCAGTCACAGGCGGTGTCCCACGGGGCTCTGTCCAGGGTCCACTCTTTTTCTGCATCTACATTTCCAAAGTACAAGCAAACACAGGGGGGTTATGGCTGACATTGTTTGTAGATGACTGCGAACCGGGTGCCATAGTGGGACGGACATCTGACACAGATATCCTTCAAAGGGGCCTCACAGATATGGATATCTGCTGTCAGGGACATGGCCTAGAGCTAAATGCCGGGTAATGCATTGTCATACCCATCGGGGAGAACAAGGTCACCCCGAGCCACCATGTGGGTGGCAGTCCACTGGGCACACGGGGAATTACCGGGGATCTGGGGACCCAGGTTGTCAGTCACCATTTGTTCGACACACACGTTGCTAACGTTGTTCGGTAGAACCTCTACATTGCCCACCTGATCGTGCAGGGATTCACATCTAGATCAGGGTAGGTCATCGTCTCCTTGTACTCATTACTCATTAGACCTATGATTGAGTACATTGCCCCATTCGGAAGGTATCTGACCCGACACCTGCAGCAGCTGGGAAGGCCCCATAGTTTCATCGCCAGACGGATGCAGGGTGTCAGGGATTTGTGTTATGCTGCCCCACTGTAAGGACTCCTGCTCCATTCAGTCACATACCACTTGTTCAGTGGTGACCTGTGCCTGACATACGAGGCCATGTCGACCCATATTTGATGACTATGCTTCACCTACTGGATCTACATCCCTCAGAACCACAGGGGCAGGTGACGTGAACCTTGACACGGTCATTAATAGAATGTGTTGGAGGGACAGATACATCACCCAGACACTCACTATGCTGTGGAACAACATCCCGGTACATTTGAGGCAGAGAACCTTGCTGGCCTTGGATCCTGGTGATAAGTTATGCGCTTTCACCCTGGAAACAGGGCATCTTCAGATTCACTCTGTTTCCAGGGTGAAAGCGCTTAGTCCTTGCTGTGTGTTTTTTTTACTGTCTGCGGAATTGTTGGTGCTTTGCAATAAAGGATAACTTATCACCAGGATCACAAGTGTTCTGCGTTTGGAGGGTCTACAACCTTGCTGGCCTTGTTCGAGGGGGATCTTGTCCAATGGATGGGGGATTGCAGATATACCCCAGGGATTACATCATTGTCACTGCTTGACAGAGGTACAGCAATATAATAGGCATTTTATCTCCAGACTGGAGGGTTGGCATAGGAAACATAACTATGGCCTAGGGTTATGGCTGCCCTTGGGTAGGTAGCCTACTCTGTACCTATGGACCTATGAACCTATGTTCATAGTTTGTCCCATTCACACTTGTCTATCCCCTATCCTCATTCATATATGTATATTTCTGTGGCACATGATTGAACTATGTATTACCTGCGGGTATGCTGTCTACAGTGCACATACGTCACAGTTGATTACAGTGTATCTGTGTACCTACCTGTGTGATACTGAGGACTACCACACATCCTTCACAGCATTACATGCATATGTCCATACTATTATTCTTTGGCCTGAGGGGGGTTATTAGGGCAACGGTTACACGTGTCCCTGTTTGTGCACGCGTCATGGTGGTCTTTGACCAGCCTCCGTTGCTATCGTGGGATGGACGGTAGTGTTGGTGTGTGTTTGGGATGTGTTTTTACTGCCAGTACATCTGGGGGGGGTTGGGGTTGGCACATGTTCCTCTTTGCAGGGGGCCCCATCCTGGACATTTGTGTCATGCATCAACACTTGGCACGTGCCATATGTCCTGTGCTATTCCCACAGTCGTGTATGCCTTCCTGTATTACTACTGCGTGTTACTGGCTGTTTGTATCTGGTACACATGGCTATTATGGTGGGTAGCTTGGCCTATTCCCATGCTATGACATACCCATCCATCCAGGCATATACATGTTATTCCATCCTTTGCGTTGGCCGTGGGTGTTTGGCCGTCCGGCAATGCTATTCTCAGCATGTGATGTCCCACCTTCACCTTCTGTGCCTGTGGCACCCTGTTGGGGCATCCTGCTTGGTGGGCAGATGTTCTGCCATATATGTTGTGTTTGACATGTCTGCATAGCTAATCATCAGTACAGTGGCTGAACATAGCGCCTTGTCCAGATGTGTACAGTTATGGGCACCGTGGCGTGTGCATGCCTATGGGGTTTCGACAGGTCCATACCACATGCGGGATGTCCACATTCTGCCGACACATTCACATGCAGCCATTTGGATATCTGTACCTGAGGTGGGATGTTAACATGTGGGGTACATAATTGCCCGTGTGGCACTGCCTAGGACAATACTTCTTACTACATTTCAGGTATACCCATTGTGTGTAGGTGTGTAGCTGCGCAAGGCTGCTAGCTGGGTTGGGTGCACGGTCGTACATGGGTGCGGGTTACATGCTATGACGGGGCTGTTGTGTATTACATTTGCATGCATGGGTTCTGCTTCTGGATATTACGCTTAGGCATACGCCGTCCTATGTGTATGCGACGGGCACGTTGCTGGGTGTAGTACATGTTGCTATGCACATGTTTGCCTGTGTTTAGGGTATCTAGTTTCCTTCTTGTTGTTATATCAACACGGCTACCCGGCTGTGTACTCTCACTACTGCTGGTGACCATGCCCATGTGGCTACTTCTATGTAGGTGCGGTGCACTGACATGCTTCGGTACACCTTCGCTGGGTATGCCCACTGACGGTGCATTGCGGGACGGACACGGTATTATGTGTATCCTTTGTTCCTTGGACGGGTACACTTTGGACTTCGTGGGTTGATGTTTGGTTCTCCATTTTGTGTGAACGGGTTCTATGTTGCATAGTCTGCATATGTTTCATTATCCACGGACCCTGGCTGGTGCGGTTACTATTGCAGGCGGCCTGTGGAAGTCAGCACTTTAGGTTGCTCATCGCCTTCCGGCTTGGCCACGCCTATGGCCGCATCCTACCTGGGCTCGCTCATGTGCCCTCCGCACGTGTCTGTGGTTGCGGCGCACACTCATTACTATGCATATGGCGCTGCTACGCCGATTATTCACTGCACTGCCGGCGCAAGCCTTACACCGGCCTTGCGCCGAGCTTCATGAATCCCGGGGTAAGAGTTACCTCAAGGAACAAACAGATGAATATCTACCCTTGCATGACAAAATCTCAGGTTAATACAGTCATATTATAGGATTCCTTTAAAATGCATATAAAGATAGAATGATAAGATAGTCAAGTAATAAAATGAAAGAGTATGACAAAGAGTTATTAGAAATACAAGATGATATACATAAAGTGAGGTTTGAACAGCAAACTAAGAAATTAGATAACACTGAAATTATAAAAAGTATGACAAAATATCAAATGATTTTAGCACACAAAGTAGATATAGCTCTAGGAAAATTAAAACTAAAAAGTTATGCAATTACTTCTAAAAATCTCCACATATTAGCTAAGATTAAGCAAAAAAGTTAATATTAGAAATCCCCAAACTAATAAGCTTCCTTTACATGTAGAGGAAATGTTTAATATCTTTGAAACATTTCATGAAGTTGTTAATAAAAATAAATATGTTAATTATGATGATTGCAAAATTAAATAATATTTAAAGAAGGATATTACTCATAAACTAAATGATCAGCAAAATTCGCTGTTAAATAAACCTATTATCACAACTGAAATTAAAGATGTTTTAAAAAAAAGGTAAAAATGGCAAAGCTACAGTGTTAGATGGTTTAAGTATGGAGTTGTATAATCTGCTTCCATAAAATGTCTTAGAATTATTGAGTGACTTTTTCAGGATAATACAGAGTGTTAAAATAAGTCTACCATCATGGAAATATTATGTTATTTCTACTATATTTAAACAAGGAAAGGATAAAAAATGACTTTCATCATATAGGCCAATTTCATTATGAAATGTAGATTATGAAGTATTTACTTCCATTTTTGCAATAAAATTAAAAGTTGTAGTAGATAATTTAATTAATAAAGATCAAACAGGGCTCATAGTTAATAAATTAACTCATGGTAATATCAAAAGGGTACTAACAATGTTGGATTTAGCAGATAGACTGAACAAAAATTGCCTCTAATTAGTTTAGGTATTGAAAGAGCTTTTGATTCTGTGGATTGGAACTATTTATTTAAAACTCTGGAAGAATTTGCATTTCCTGAACAATTTATTGTAATATTAAGAAATCTGTATAGGGTTTCTAATATATATATATATATATATATATATATATATATATATATATATATATATTTTTTTTTAAATCAGATCTTACATTCCTAACTGGTTTACCTTAAACAAAGCAACAAACCAAGTATTTCCTTATCTCATTTATTATTTGCATTAGTCATTGAAACTTAGCTAACAGTATAAAAAAACAATGCTAAAATTGATGGGTTTTTGGTTAATAACCTAAAATATGGCATTTTGAAGATAATATTGTATTAACTATAGGGGATCTAAACAACTCAGTTGAAGAAATAGATGAGGATATTGGAAAGTTTCAAGAAGAATCAGTATTGAAGTTTAATAATGATAAAACTGGAATCTTAGTGATGGATCAACTACTAAATAGTAAATTAAAAGATAAATATAAATATAATTGGGAATGTTAAAATTAAATGTTTAGGAATAAAAAAAATAAGACTGTGAGTAAGATTAATAATCACAATTTTAGTGTTTTTTTTTTACTTTTTAAGATGAGTTATTTCTTATTAAATGGTTACATTATTTATTATTATCTATATGTTACAATAAATAGCCTTAATATCTGAAAAAAATACCATTAAACAAAATAGAAAAAAAATATTATCTTCATTGTTATGGTATCCTAAAAATCCAAGAATTAAAACCATATTAGACTTTGGGAGTGTGGTGGTATTAGCTTTTCTGATATAGAATCTTATTCCATTGCTGCAAATTTTAACTCTATTAAACTCTGGCTGGACCCAACTTATACTATTCAATGGAATACTACTCAGGAACAGATTATATTATAGTCATATAGGTTTATCAAATATGACAAATTAGAAGTATATAATAAAGCTATCATTTGGATAATGAAACATACTTTAGAGGGAAATAAAGTTAAATTGCTGTACTCTTCATATATGAAATCATTCTTAAAAATAGTTAACAAATATAGTTATAAAATCCTGTTCATTTTAAAATGGAAGTTCTTGTGCTTTCCCATTGTATATGTCTTTAGATTTCTGGAAACTCAGAACACTGTTGAAATGACCATATTAAAAAAGGAATGGGTTAGTATTATAGTATAAGTGATTTAAAAAGGGAAAACTAAGTCATTAGAATGTTTATAAAAGATTATAAGTTGGATGAATCTATTATTCAACTAATACTATCCATTAAAAAGACATTAGATTAATTTGTAGGTAGAATTAGTGAATAGGACAAGAACACCATTCCCCATTTGTAATACAAAAAATGGCTAAGTGATTATTGACTACATGTAAGCCTTATCACTGACACTCAGCTATTAATGGGTTAATATTCAGTTTTACATTCTACTTTTCTACTCTCTTCTGTGCTTAAGCGAGGAGGTCAGAATAAGCTTGGCAGTACAAAGTATTATGATGACTCAGCTTAATAGTTTAGTAGAATATTCCGTTGTTTACATATTTTATGGAGTATGATCACAGGGACTTGGCAGGCTCAATGAAGCATCTGTGGGTGACTCACCACCACCCCTGTTTGCTGTCATGTAGTCTGTACTTTCCCTGTGAGATGAGTACATTTTGATAAGAGAATACTCTAGTCAAAGAATATTCTAGTTACAGGATATGTCTGATTTTTGGGTAAACAAGCAGCCTATATAAGATGGGGTCTCATGGGGGTCTGGTTTGGATTTCTCCATGGAATGGATGCATTGCCCTGGCCTGTTCCCTGTTGGAATCTCCAGCCAGACTGCTTTGGGCTCCCCAGTCAATGAGGTGGCTGTGATGAAGTGCCAATCGGTGATGTATTAACCTTTTTTCTCTTATTGCATTGCTTTAAAGAACTGTTGAACTGCATGGCTAAAGTGCTGTTTTGAATTATTAATTCCATTTAGTTACTGTTTCATGGCACTAGTTTTGTTATATGCTATTAAAGTAGACTTTCTGTTCAAAGGTAGAAATAAAGTTTGTTAATAGGTAATTCCGGTAGTGTGTAGTGAATTATTTTGAATCCTGTTCATTATACAATACACCATTGTATGTCTGTATGATTGCTATTTTTGAAGGTAAATGAACCTACAATGGAAACATTCCAAGACATATACGTTAATTATAAATTATACTAAGTCTGATGCAAAGTTAAGCAATTTGTTTAGATAGTAGTGAATTAAATGGCTCAATTCATGATAGGAATAAAATTGTCTTACTTAGGTCAGCTAGCCAAACATCTTAAAGTCTATACCAGAAAGATTTTATGTGGAAATATATACATAGAACATTTGTTAACCCTTATAAAATGTCCAAATGTAGTAAAGTGACTTCTTCAATTTTGTGGAGATGAAGTAAGGATGTAAAGATTGATTGGGCACATATGATTATGGATTGTGAGTAATTAAATGCTCATTGGAAAGAGATAAATATTTTTTAAAGTATTATGGTTTGATAATTGTTCTTTAAGTAGATCAACAATACTAGTCAATCTCCCACTTGCATTACCTCTAAAAGCTAAACAGGAAAATATGTATTGAAGGCTTCTTGCTGTAACTAGAAAAAAAAAATACAAAAATTGGAAAACAAACTCAGTTCCTATGTTCAAAGAATTTCTAAATTTAACAAGAATGTTATATAAAACTGAAAAAGATGTGATTAGAACAAGGTCTGTAAATTATATCAAGACATCTAGTTGCTGTGACACTCTTAATGTTGCTATTGAAAGAAACTTGATTTGTTAACTACATAGGATTACTTTGATGGTTTAATGTATTTCTGACACTATATAAGAGTGTGTGATATTGAATTTCTTCCTTTATGGGTATGCATTGCATATATGTTAAATCAATAAAAACATTAACAAAGAAGGAGTATCAGGATAAATATTTTAGTCTTCACCCAACATGTGTAGCTGTCATTTATTTAATGTATTTGTTTGTTTTTTTTGTCCTGCATTATTTACTTGCTACCCAACATGCTAGCCCATTATGCTAGCCAAATGATTGCTTATCTCATTTATTATTCTTGAATATACTGACATGTAAATATTTAGGGAAGGTCATGTTCACATTACTTGCAGAATTTATTTATTATTTTGTTAATTATATACCCAGTTAAACCCAACAGGAACCTGTTTTCAGAGATGACACAGAGAATTTCTTGGTAAAGTGACTTGCTAGTAAGCACACATTTTGCAAAAGGATACTTAAGATCGCATACCTAGATCTACAGGATGAAGAGGGGAGCAGCTCACACACTTGACCATCTGTAGCATGTTGCAATATACTATATATTTTTCTCCTTGTATTCCATACACCAAAAACTAAAGTGGCAGGCCTGTCATTTTTTTAACTGTTTCATATACAGTGGATATAAAAGGTTTACATACTCCTGTTGAAATGACAGGTTTTTGTGATATAAAACAATGAGACCACAATAAATCATTTCAAAACTTTTCCTAACTTTAATGTGGCCTATAACCTGTACAATTCAATTGAAAAACAAACAAATCTGTTAGTGGAAAAATATAGAAAATAAAAAGCATACAATAAGCTGGTTGCATAAGTGTGCACGCCCTTAAACTAATAGTTTGCTGAAGCACCTTTTGATTTAATTACACCATTCAGTCTTTTTGTGCAGGAGTCTGTCAGCATGCCACATCTTGACTTGAAAATATTTGCCTACTCTTTCTTGCAAAAGCACTCCAAGTCTGTCAGATTGTGAGGGCATTTCTTGTGCACAGCCCTCTTCAGGTCACCTCACAGATTTTCTATTGGGTTTAGGTTAGGGCTTTTGCTGGGCCATTCCAAAACTTTAATTTTCTTCTGGTGAAGCCATTCTTCTGTTGATTTGGATGCATGCTTGGGGTCACTGTCATGTTGAAAGATGAAATTCCTCTTCATCTTCATCTTTTTAGCAGATGCCTGAAGGTTTTGGGCCAAAAGTGACTGGTATTTGGAACTGTTCATAATTCCCTCCACCTTGACTAAAGCCCCAGGTCCAGCTGAAGAAAATCAACCCAAAAGCATGATACTGCCACCACCATGCCTCACCGTGGGGATGGTGTTCTTTTGGTGATGCAAAGTGCTGTTTTTGCACCAAACGTACCTTTTGGAATTGTGGCCAAAAGACCATAACACATTTTCCCACATGCTTTTGGGAGACTTTAATGTATTGTTTTGCAAATTTTAGCCAGGCTTGGATGTTTTTCTGTGTAAGAAAAGGCTTCCGTCTTGCAAATCTACCTTGTAGCCCAGCCATAATATGAAGAATATGGGAGATTGTTGTCACATGTAGTACACAACCAGTATTTTCCAGAAATTCCTGCAGCTCCTTCAGTATTGTTGTAGGTCTCTTGGCAGACTCCCTGACCAGCTTTTGTCTTGTCTTGTCATCAATTTTGGAGGGACATCCAGTTCTTTGCAACGTCACTGTTGTCCCATATTTTCTCCACTTTTTGATGACTGTCTTCACTGTGTTCCACGGTATATCCAATGCTGTGGAAATGTTTTTATACCATCTCCTGACTGATACCTTTCAATCTTCTAATTTCTTCAAATCTTTTGGGTTTTTAATACCATGATGGGAATGGACCCCATTCCTAAGTCAAAGTATAATTAAAGTTCAAGAAATTAGTATTGTTTCAATATTTGATGTCAGCCAGTAGTGCTCTTTGCAGCGCCCATAATGTGCCCAATAATGACTAATTCTGCAGTTCATATGGAGCTACATGTATTGGTAACATATCTAAATATGACTGTAAATTATTTTTTTATAAGATGCGTTGCTTCTACTACTACTGGAACTGTCTGGGTATCTTTCTTCCACATTGCTCTTGTTTCTGCCTTCAAATCCTGATATTTTATGACTTTGTGTCTCTCTGTATGCAAGACACTGTAGTCAATGGGTGTGGCAATTTCAATGATCAATGCTACTTTTGTCTTCTTTTCTTGTACCACTATATCCAGTTTTCTGGCATCTATCTTTTGGACTGTTGGTAATGCATGATTCCAAGTGTTGTAGACTTCTTCATTTTCTATGATGCTTTGTGGCTCATGTTTCTAGTGTTTTTCGGCCAATCCAATACCATAATGTTTGCACAATCCCCAGTGCAACAGTCTTGCCACATTATTATGCCATTCATTATACAGTCCTTCTGCCATTAGTATGTCGCAACCAGCAACAAGATGTGCAACTGTTTCCAATTCTGTTTTACAAAACCTAAATTTGTCTATTTCTCCCACATGTTCAATGAACTTTATAAACCAATGTTTATGCAGCCCACTACCTTCGCCCACCAATATTAACCTTTCATCTCTTGGTTTGAATTTTCCTCTCCTTAACCATTCCTGTGTTCATTCCTGATCAACACGAGGTTCTTTCAGAAGTTTTCTATACTTGCAACTATATTTATGCTTTTTCCACATTTTTTGCCTTCTAATCTGATCCTTCATGTTATATTCTCTCTTTTGTTTTTTGGCACATTCAGTTGCTGCCTGATTTTTATCTACTTCTGGTTTGATTTCCATTCCTGCCTGACCCTGATATGCTTCTGGTAGCTTAAGCAGAGAAGTCATCTTAGATTTATTCTCCTCATATTTCAAAATGTTCACTATGTTTGGGTCTTGTGAGGTCACCAGATATGTGTGGAGTCCCACAATTGCAGATCTGTACAGATAATCAATTTCAAGGAGGCCCAGCCCTTCTTCAGAATGGGGAATATATAATCTTAGTATGCACTGATTTTTATAAATCATTTGGTGAGTATGAAGCATCTTTCTTGTTTTCCTATCTAGTCAATCAAATACGTTTTGGGGGCAGTCATTTACTCCATAACTGTAAGTAAGGACAGGAAGAGCAAACTTGTTTATAGCTTGGATTTTGTTCCTAGATGTCAGTGCTGTTTTCAGAATTAATTTAAGTCTTCTGAAGTATTCCTTACTAAGTTTTTTTCAGATTTGTTCATGTTTTATTGTTGATCTTTCATCAGTTCCCAAATATTTATACACTCCTCCTTGTTCTTTTATATCAGATTCTTGTCCCAAACTAATGTTTTCCTGGCATTACAATTTTCCCTGCTTTAAAGGTTGCTTTTGCACATTTATCAAGACCAAATTACATTCTTATATCATCTGCTTTCAGTTCCTCATCTGATGAGCTGTACAGTTTTACATCATCGACAAAAAGAAGGTGAGAAGTCTTTACTCTTTGTTCTTTTCTAGGAGCCAAATCATAGTCATGGCCTAAGCTGTTGAGTAAACAGCTTAATGGATTAAGGGCAAGGCAGAATAGTAGTGATGGCAGAGAGTCACCCTGGAATATCCCCTTTTGAAATTTTTTTCCTTGGGATAACAATTTGTTTTTTCCTTGGGATAACAATTTGTTCTTTACCATGGCTTAATTGCAAAGTGGTTTGCCACTGTTTCATGGTCACTGTAATGTAATTGATCAGTGAGGGGTGTATCTTATACATTTTAAGCACTCTTTTATCCATGAATGAGGGATACTATCAAATTTTTTGTGTAGTTAATCCATGCCAAACTTAGATTCTTCCCCTTTTACACCTCTCCACTATGAATTTATTTAAGAACAAATAATCCTTTGTTACATATGACTTTCTTTTATTGCCCTTTTGTTCTACTGCCATAATTGAGTTTTCTTCTAAATGACTATAAACTCTGTCAACATCAATTCCTGTGTATAGTTTATACGTCGCTGGAAGGCAAGTTATTGGTCTATAATTTTTAGGGTAGCTTGCAGGTTCACTCTTAAGTAGGAGCATTGTTTTTCCTATTGTTAGCCAGGTTGGTGTCTGTTTTGGGTGTGCATATACATAGTTCTTACTCATGGCTAAATATTCATGCAAAGGTGTTAATACTTTTAACCAGAAGTTAGGTACTGCATCTGTGCCTGGGGTTTTCCTATTAGAGGCTTTTCTTAACTTTGTTTCAATCTCTCTAGCTGTTACTTCATCCCATTTCATAACCTATACCTTTAAACTTATTTTTTCTCCTACTTCCTCTATCCCTTTAACGTCTTTGTTATGTTCCACAGGATCTTCATAGATACTTCTCCAAAATGTATCTATTTCTTCTTTTTTTGTCAGTCTTTCAATTCCTTTTATCTTACTTCCCAGTTCTCTATAAAACCTTTTTTGTTCCTCAATAAATTGCTTATTTTCCACTTTTCCTTTATATTTATCATCATATCTTCTAAAGTTCTTCTGCCTGTGCTGAAATTTTTACTTTGTTATTTGCGATAGTGCATGATAGATCCTGGTCTGTTCTAATATTGCACATTGCTTTTATCACATCTATCTTTCTTAGTATTTTTGTTGATATGTTCCTTCTTCTATATTCTTCTAACAGTGAAACTTCTTGTCTTAATTGCTTTATAATTTTTTCTATTTGATATTTCCATTATGGTATTCAGTTTCTCCCCTTCCTTTCCCTCACTACCTTGTGTTCTTCTGGTGTAATTAAATGAAAAGGTGCTTTAACAAAGAATTGCTTTAAGGGTGTGCACGCTTATGCAACCAGCTTATTGTACGTTTTTTATTTTTTATATTTTTCCTCTAGTAGATTTGTTTGTTTTTCAATTGAATTGAACAGGTCGTATGTTATAGGTCACATTAAATGTGGGAAAAGTTTTGAAATGATTTCTTGTGGTCTCATTTTTTATATCACAAAAACCTGGCATTTTAAAAGTGGTGTGTACACTTTTTATATCCACTGTAGTACACATCTGCTTACCCAGTTTTGTTGACAATACTGTTAATAATGTCAAGATTCACCAGTACTTGCAGTAAAACAGCAACTTTAATATTGTACAACGTAAGATGCAGAAAAATGATGTAAACAGTTCACTCATTATGTGCTAACTAGAAAGTGGCAAACCACATCCAGTGCATTATGGAATATGGTACTTCCTAAAATAGAAATGATACATATTCTTAAAGTATGTGTAATATCATACCCACTCAGATTATATACCAACACATAGCAGCTATATATTTCTCATTATCATATCTTCTTTCCTAAGGATATTGAAACCTCCCTCTGAAACTATGAAGTATTGCTATGTGAACCAAGGATGAAATTATTCAACATTCTTGAATTATATTGACTTTTTAAGTTCTCTAAACTTTTACATATAATACAAAAGCCAGAAAATTGAGGTACACTAATATTAGCAGAAGTACTGCTTATAATAGGAAAATTTGAAAACAGTCGCTTATCTATGCATATTGCTCATTTTCAGTCTCAGTATCTGATCAGAATTATGGCCTCATCCACTGTGTAATATGAATGGAAAACAAACCTGCTGAAAGAAAATGGTTGGATAAAATATTATGAAGAACAGAATTTTGTCTATAGTCACTCTAAGAAACAGTTTGAACAAGATAAGTTATCTCAGGTTTAATAGCAGATGTACTGCTTTCACACTTTGAGGATTCACAACATCCACCCTTTGTATCAGATACTGGGATGTGGTAACACTTTTGAGGAAATATGAACATTCTGTCTAGCTGAGGACCTGATTTTCCTTGGCACACGTTTGAGAATCACTGTCAGAAATTCAAAATTCAGCTTATGGCTCAACTAGAACTGCATGAAAATGTCTCTATTTCCATCAAGCTATGAGATCATCCTCAGTTTTCACCATGTTTGATCAAAATTCATTATTTTTTCATACTGCGATCCCAGTTGTGTACCACTTTCCTCTCCCCTTCTAACTCAAGACTCATCGGTAGGCTTGGTTGAAGGGCAGGTAATGGCTTGTTGGAATAGCACTTTTAGGATTGTATGATGACCATTTTGTATTACTGACTCATGACTCTTTCATACAGGGTGAACACTTCAGCTCTGCTACTGCTTTGACCTTGTCTGTACCAGGTATGACTTTACTGACACGTATGCTGTGACCACAATATTGAAGCTCAGTCTTCCAAAAGCAGCATTTGTCTTTGTCTAGTTTCATACCATAATTTTTAATGGTTTGAGCACCAACTCAAACCAGGAATCGTGTGTTTCTTTATGAGAACCAAACTCAGGAATGTCATCCAAGAAAGCAAAAACATCCTCATGCCCTTTAAACAAGTAACAAGTCATTCATTTTCCATTGAAATATTTCTGATGCTAAGGTTATACCAAAAGGCAGACACTTAGAACACAATCTTGTCCTACTAGAGTATTGGGGACAGTCAGCTTTTGCTTTGGTTATTTCTCAATCCAGTTTGGAAAACACTTCAACACCATACAGTATGGTTGCTATGTGTTTTCGTATAGGTAGAATAAACCTTTCTTGCATGGCTGCTTTATTATGCTTTTTTAGATCAACACATTTTTAAGCACTGCTATTCTTTTTCATGACTAGATCCACTGTCACACCCCATTCATTTGGTTTACTTTACACCAATTCTTTTTACTGCTGCCGCCACTTTAGACAACACAGGAAATGGCATTCGCCTGGGTCTGATTAAAGCATATGGAACAACATTTAGATTTAACTTTATTGGATCACAATTCAAATGTTTAGACTTGCAATGCTAAGAACTAAAGTGCCAAAAAAAGAAATTAAAGAAGACAGTACAGGATAAAAGTCAGCAATGAACATCACTCTTCTCCTTTAGTTATATTTATTTAATATTTTTAAAGGTGAAGTCTCCCTTGCACTCCCCTGATGTGGGTGTAAGCCCCCACATTTCTCAAACTTATATCCGGCAACCCTGAGATCATGATACAGTGGAGAAAATGCAATATTCAGAGAAATGGACATCCCGGAATTAGTATATTTGAGTCCAGAATTTTGGTCATTTAGTTTCCACATTCTGGGACTCTGCATTGTGAGTTGCACCATTTCAAACAGGTATTGGCTGTATTATGTTACAGTTATATATGGAGATACAGTGGTATCTAATGTTGTCTATTGTATTTAATAAATATTCATAACAAGATTATGGTGTGCTTATTGGCTTAGCTTAGATGATAAGTGCCTTATAAAGCTGCTATACTTTTATCTTTAAACTGTGCACAATTTTGGAAGCATGTCTTTACAGATATATTTTATTTCTTTGGTACAAAATGATCAAATGATCATTCAGCTTATTAATTATTGACTCAAATGTAACACTTTAGCCCTCTGAGAATTAAATCAAATTGCCCCTGCTTCCTTGCCGATGGCATATAACAAAGTGATTACCTGACTTTCATCAGTTTTTTTTTTTTATCTGACTGCTGTTCTGAAACATGCAAACCTCTGCCTCCATGCTGGCTAAGGAAATTGATTTATTTATTTATTTTATTTTTAATTTACATTTGTTAACCAGGGGTGTCTGACTGAGCTGAAAAGGTCCTTTTTCAGCAGAGGCCCGGGGAGAAAAGCTCCACAAAGAAAAATTACAGACACATTTAGTTATTTAGACATGATCGGTATACACACAAATTACAAGAGACATGTTTTTACAGTGGTATGTGGCACATAAAGAGTTACAGTGGAGAGAACAAAAAAAAATATTAATTTTAAAAATAAAGGTAATTGATAGATTTGTGGTGTACAGCTGAAATTTGGAACATAGGTAGAATACATAGTACACAGGTACAGTACATACATTGTAGATTAGCAAGTGTTTGTGAGTAAGATTGAAAACTATTATCAAGTGCTCTAGATTTAGTATGTATATGTTATCCACTTTCACTAGCCTTGGAACAATCATGGCACTGCCAACTTTGCTTGAGATGTTGCCTGATGAGGTCTTTAAAGGAGGCTTTGGATGATGTGCTTTGAGTGCTAGTAGGGACAGAGTTACATTTTTTAGCCACTCAACTACTATATAGTGCATCTTCAAAGCTATTGTAGCTGTTAGTGACTTCTAGTAATAATTTGCTTGATGATCTAAGAGGCCCTTTGGCTGAGTGATGTTGTACTAGGTTTTTGAGGGCAGGACACTTAATGGTGAGGTAATAGACAGAATGACAGAGGCAGAGCTGATTGTAGGTTAGGAGGTTGGGCAGTTCAAGCCAGTGGAGCTGTTTCAAAGCAGTACAGTGATGAGTTCTATATGAGCAATTTGCAGCAAAGCGGGCAATTCTGTTATAGCAGGCTTCCATTTTGCTTAGTTCAGTTTTGTTGAGATTAGTCAGAATGAGAGATGCATAGAGTAGGGTGGATAGAAGTTGGGAGCGAGCAATGGCTGATCTTGTGTTGTTGGTAAGAAATGGTTTGATACGGTAGAGTGACCCCAGTTTGGCATGTACATTTTTAATAGTTAAGTTGAGATGACTATCAAATTTTAGGTGGGAGTCTATGGTTATTCCCAATAGCTTAGCCTGTGCCACTGGAGCAATTGGAGTAGCATTTGTGGAGTAGATAGTGAATTGACTGTTAGTGTTTTTGTTAGAACTGGTTATAATCATAAGCTGAGTTTTCTTTGGATTGAGGATAAGTTGGGCTTTGGTAAGGCAGTTTTCAACATCAGAGAATGCTAGTTGAGTTGTTTGCAGGAGGGTGGGAATGTTTTGTGCAGCACAGATTAAGGTAGTGTCATCTGCATACTGAATTATAGATGCATGCTGTGTGGAGGTATGGAGGTAATTTCTGAAGACTGTGAATAGTAGTGGTCCTAAGATAGAACCCTGTGGGACTCCTATAGTTATGGGCAGCTGAGGAGAGAGAGAATTTTCCCATTTCACAGCTTGGTACCTGTCAGGTAAGTAGCTTTGGAACCAGGTAATAGTGGAATTTGATAGATGATATGGGTTTAGTTTGTTTAGCAGGATTTGGTGTGAGATTGTGTCAAATGCTTTGGACAAATTCAAAAAAAGAGTTGACACTTGTAGGCCTTCATTTTTGAGACTGTTTACTGTGTCTGTGAAGCAGAGGAGTGCTGTAGTGGTACTATGGGCAGGTCTGAAACCATGCTGAGTAGGTGACAGGATGTTGCTGTCTAGGAGATAGTTTAGCATCTGGGTATAGATGCATTTTTCTAGGATTTTGGCCAAGGGGGAGAGTAAAGCAATGGGTCTGTAGTTATTAAGTTCAGTGGAGGTCCCACCTTTATGTATGGGTGTAACATAGGATATTTTTCAGAGTTTGGGCACATAGTTTTCAACAATTGATCTGTTTATGAGAGTGGAGACTGGGATAGCAATAGCATCTGCTGTGAGTTTCAAGAAATAGATGGGGAGTAGGTCGGCTGCTGTTGATGAGGTTTTTAGTTTGGACAGCATGCTTTTGATTGAAGTGGTGGAAACTGTTTTGAGGGTAAAGCTTGTATTAGTGTTATTTGTGTTGGGGGGGATAGTGAGGAAGGAACTGTCCTGTGATACTAAGGATAGAATTGAGTTCACAAAGTGGGAGTTGAATTGTGTTTCGATGGGAACTTTAGTGTCAGGGGTTTTTGGTTTGGGGGTAGCCTTTTGGGTGGATTTTAGTAGCTGGTTTACATTTTTCCAAAATTTTTGCGGGTTGTGTTGGTATTTAGCTTGTAATGTTGTGTAGTAGGATTTATTTGTCCAGCCTAATGCATTTTTTTGCACGGTTGCGCAGTTCTTGGTGCATAGTTAGGCTTAGGCTTTGTGTTTCTTTGTTTTTTTGATAGTAAAGCCAGGCAGTGTCTCTTGACTTGAGGATTTGTTTGGTTTCTTTACTGAGCCAGGGGTTTGTAGCGGTTCTAACCTTGATTTTGTGCAATGGAGCGACAGTGTCTAGATGTTGTAGAAATGTTTTGTTGAAATATGCTACAGTCTGGTCAAGTGGGAGGGTTTTTAGGGGGGGTCCAGTCACAGTTGCAGAGTAAAGTGTTGAGGACCTCAGGAGAGAATTTCTTTATGTTTCTAGTGGATATATAGTTAGTGGCTTTGCATATGCTTGTTCTACTACATATAATGTATATTATGTTGTGGTCACTTAAGGTGTCTGGGAGACTGCCTGTGTGAGGGTACAATGTGGGGTTGTTAGTTAGGACCCAGTCAAGGATGGATTCCCTTTTAGATTTTTTTATCACATCTAGTTGGAATTTGGACTAGCTGCTGGTAGCCATGGAGATTTATTAGATTACTTGGTGCTTCTGATATGCAGGTGAACCAATCTAGGTTGAAGTCCCCCAGAATAAGGTTTTCTTGTGAGTATGTGGAAGAACACCAGGATGAGAAGTCTTCAAGGCTAGCAGGTGTATTATGAGGTGGAATATAGATCACAATTGTGGTGATGACCTTTTTAGGGTGAAGTTGAAGTTGTGAGATAAGTATGTCCCAATTATTGGGGGAGGGGTAGGAGTTTGGTAATTGACTGACAGTTAAGTTGGACTTGTACAGTAAGGCAGTTCCACCCCCTTTACAAAGTGTTCTCTCTTGTCTAATGATATTGTAGCCAGTAGAGAGAACTTCTGAGTTAGCTATGTTTTTATTTAGCTAGGTTTCTGTTAAAGCAACTATGTCTGGGGAGTAGTGTGCTATTGTGGCCTGGAGTTCAGGTATTTTATTTTTGATACTTCTAATATTAATATTTAGCTTTAAAAGATTTAAAAAAAAATTATAATGATAAATGATTCTGATGGCTTGAACTTTCACATATTCAATGAAAAATAAATATTTTTGGGCTATAGAGTTAAAAATCATTAAAACAACCACATTAGTGGGTAAAACTAATAATTCTTAATAGAAGTGTCAAACTCGGACCTTGAGAATATTACCAACTCATTGGCTTACTTTTCCTAACTGGAACTGGAATTGTACTTCTGACAACAAATCACAATGCAAACTTCTAGTTACCCTGTTACATTGACAGGTAGTGGGCTGGATTCACGATGGCTTGCACGGAGTCTAAGAGTAGAGTAAGACTCCATGCAGCCATCATGTCCGACGAGCGATCCAGGAACAACCTGCAGGGGTGTGCAAGTGAGCTCCTAACACATCTCTTACACGGACAGGGCCGGGATATGCAAATTACCTCAATTGCAGCTGAAAGGCATGCAAATGAGGTAGATTTTAGATTCAGGAAACCCGAACCTGTCCGAGTAAGAATAGTGTTATCTGCAGAAATGTACTTAGTTGACAACTGAGTACCATTCTGCAAATAGCAAAACTGTGCCATGACAGCTCGAAATAAAGGTTGCATCTAGTAGAGGAAGCATGCCAATGGCCAAATATATGGCCATTGACAATGTTTCCTGATGCAAAATGAAAAAAAAAATAATTTATTTTTTTTTTGTCAGATTTCTGATGTTTAAGCGTAGCGCAGCGTTGCACTAAAGGGCTGTGCTCTAAAAACCAGAAAACTAATAATAAAAATCCACAAATGTGGATTTTATGTGAATTTGAAATGTACAATGCAAGGCAATGGCAGGCTGAAGACAACATGGCTACCAAGTAGGGGTTGCTAAGGGGGGAACCCAGTCTAAGAGATGTAACCAAGCATTAGTAGGCAATCCTATGCAAATGAGGGTAAGGATAGTGAATCCCAAGTCTACATAGCAAATGAGCACAGTCAGTGGAGTGTAAGACTAGGATAAGGGGAGTAACAGAGTAGAATATAGGTGACATCATGAGGGGGGTATGTATGAAAGAAGCTAATCTCATTAGAGCAGAGTGGCATGTGTTAGCTGTCAGTTGCTCATCACTGGAAGAGGTGTGTCAGTAGGTATCCTGGCTAAAGTCAAGAAATAGAAGGTGCACACTGTGTCCGCCCCCCTGAGGGAATGGAAAGGGAAAAGGAAGCAAAACAAACAGTAGGAAGTTAACCAGGGAGAGTCAGCAGAGCTAGCAGGTGGAAATAATCAGAATCAAGCAATCACACAGGCAGTACACAAACCCAGCCCAGCCCAGCACTTAAAACTCTGAAAACAACAGCCCATTATGTTTCTGTCAAGAGACACTGCAACACTGGAGTTAACTAAGAGAAGTGAATACTTAAAAAGCTTAACTGACAAAAAAAATGTTAGTGGCTGCAGTTGCAAGCAGTGTCTACTCATTGTGTAATACCCCACCTCTATACATGACAGCAATACTTTCTAGAGGGAGTGAGACTGACACAGCTAACATACATTGCACAATCATGAACTTGCATAGAACATATTTAAGAGCTATGGTGTCTGCCCCACTCAGATATGCTAGTGTTTGTAGTGCCCTGATACTGTGTGTGGTTTGTAAAGTGCCTCTGTAACGTTATTGTTTGCTAGAATGACTGCTTCTCTTATCACTGTCATGTAATGCAATTCCACAACACTGGCTGTTAAGGATTCACAGAACAGGCTTTGTCTAATGGCCTTTCTATTATTCTTTTACATTCCTTCATTGTAAGGAATGATATATTTATTACAACATCAACTTATTTTATATCTGCTGTGGCTTAGTAATAATTCATGCAGTCTAGTGTGTCCAAGGTCTGGGATTCGAGACTGACAGGGGTGTTTTATTATGCAGATGAGCTGACTACAAGCCTTTTAGCTACAGGTAAAACGTTGAATAAATCAACTATGGTAGTGGAACTCAGTCAGCAACATTCTGAAAGGTTACACTGGGCATGCTCACACACATAGGCCATGTCAGAGTATAGCAATGGTCCATACCTATCAGGCAGTTACAGGTGTCAACCCAGGAACCACACACTATCCAGCAATCTAGCCTGTGCACACAGCTATATGACAATAGACACATATACAATATAGTCAAACCCTGTCATAATCACATCTTTGCTGCAGATACCTAAGTTGTTCATAGAAAGTGGGGAAACGAAGACAATAAACACCTGCAAAGGGTATCATCAATAAACAGGTGTGAATCCTGAACATTATCATAGGTGCAGGGTCTGATCCTAGGCTATCTGCCCTAGGGCATGTACACACCTAGACAGAGTGTGTCTGGCATGTGCAACATGTCCAAGTTGAATACTGTGCATGTGAAAAGTAGGTCACACAAGATAGCCCATATATGTACAGTCCATTGTGCATCTGTGTAGCAGGGACACAGAAGATATCCCATGGCCAAACATAAAATCACCCATACACCTGTCCAGCTGACTCACACAGAGCTATTGGACACCTTCCAACACACATGGCTCATTCCTGCAATTACTGCAGGCATTACCATGACCAGTCAGAAGATATCTGCAACCTACAAATGTGGCAGGTGAAAAGGAAACACCCAGTAAAGCATATAGTGCGCTGTGTTAATGCCTGTCTTTGTAGTATCAAAGCATAGTTAGGTAGGGGTTTAAAACCTGAAAATGGTGTGTGTGTGTGTGTGTGTGTGTGTGTGTGTGTGTGTGTGTGTGTGTGTGTGTGTGTGTGTGTGTGTGTGTGTGTGTGTGTGTCACATCCTTTGAGAGAAGTGGCCTTTTTGTAGACTGTAGACACAATGAAGGAGCTACATTCTTCTTTGGAAAGTCTGGTGATGTCAGCATCCTACAAGTATAGCAGGTGGAGACAAATGCCTAGTAAAGCATGTAGTGCGCTGTGTTAATGCCTGTCTCTGTAGTATCATAACATAGTTAGGTAGGGGTTTGAAACCTGTGAATGTGTATGGGGGGATGTTGTGTATGTGTATCGCATCCTTTGAGAGGGGTGGCTTTTTTGTAGGCACAATGAAGGAGCTACATTCTTCTTTGGAAAGTCTGGTGATGTCAGCATCCTATAAGTATAGCAGGTGGAGACAAATGCCCAGTAAAGCATATAGAGTGCCGTGTTAATGCCTGTCTCTGTAGTATCATAACATAGTTAGGTAGGGGTTTAAAACCTGCAAATGCTGAATGTGTGTGTGTGTGTGTGTGTGTGTGTGTGTGTGTGTGTGTGTGTGTGTGTGTGTGTGTGTATGGGGGTGTTGTGTATGTGTGTCACATCCTTTGAGAGAAGTGGCCTTTTTTGTAGACTGTAGACACAATGAAGGAGCTACATTCTTCTTTGGAAAGTCTGGTGATGTCAGCATCCTACAAGTATAGCAGGTGTAGATAAATGCCCAGTAAAGCATATAGCGCGCCATGTTAATGCCTGTTTCTGTAGTATCGTAACATACGTAGGTGGGGGTTTAAAGCCTGCAAATGCTGAATGTGTGTATGGGGGGGTGTTATGCATAGGTTCATAGGTTCATAGGTTCATACTAGGCTATCTGCCCGAGGGCATTTACAAGCCTAGCCCATCGTTTTGTGGCTTACGCCACCCCTTTAGTATGGGGAACTATACCCATTACTTTGCTGTGCCTCTGTTGAGCAGTGACACTGAGGTAATCCCTGGGGTATATCTGCGATCTCCCATCCATTGGTCAAGATTTCTCTTGAACAAGGCCAGCGAGGTGCTCTGCCTCACATGTACCGGGATTTTGTTCCACAGCATAGGGAGTCTTTGGGTGATGAATCTATCCCTCCAGCACGTCCTATTAATAGCCGTGTCAAGGTTTAAGTCTCCCGCCCTTGTGGCTCTGATGGATCTAGATTTTTTGAGGTGAAGCATATTCATCAAATCTGGGTTTGACATGGCCTTGTATGTTAGGCAAAGGTCACCTCTGAGCAAGTGGTAGCGACTGAATAGAGCTGGAGTTCTTTCAGTCGGGCAGCATAGGACAGATTTTTGAGACCCTTTATCCTTTTGGTGAGGAACTTTTGTGGCCTCTCTAGCTGCTGCAAGTGTCGGGTCAGATACATTCCGAATGGGGCATTGTACTCAATCATTGGTCTGATGAGTGATGAGTAAAGGGAGACTATGACCTCCCTTGATCTAGATGAGAATCCCTTCATGATAAGGTGGGCAATGTAGAAGGTCTTCCTAACTACTTTAGCTACATGGGTGTCGAATGACAGACTACTATCAACATGGGTCCCCAGGTCCCTGATAACTTCTTCTGTGCTCAGTGGATTGCCACCTATTTGGTAGCTAGGGGTAACCTTGTTTTTCCCGAAGGGTATGACTATGCATTTTTTGGCATTTAACTTTAGGCCGTGGCTCTGGCACCAGTTATCCGTTTCTGTGAGACCCTTCTGAAGGATATCTGTGTCAGATGTGTTTTCTACTATGGCGCCCAGTTTGCAGTCATCTGCAAACTTTGTCAGCCATAACCCCCCTGTGTTTGCTTGTACTTCGGAAAAGTAGATGCCAAACAAGAGTGGGCCCAGGACTGAGCCCTGTGGGACACCACTTGTGACAGGCTTTGAGTCTGACATGGTGCCAGCAACTCTGACCCTGTGGGTTCTGTCACTCAGCCAGTTTGCAACCCATCTTGTGATGTATGGGTTGACATTTAAGCTGATGAGTTTTTCAATGATACCCGAGTGGGGTATTGTATCGAAGGCCTTAGCCAGATCGAGGTAGGCTGTATGGACTGCCTTTCCCTCATCAATGGCTTTGGTGACTGTTTCAAAAAAGTCAACCAAGTTTAAAAGGCATGATCTGCCTTTGACAAAGCCAAACTGGGTTGGATCCAAAGTCTGCAAATTCCCTATGTCTTTATTTATGAGGTCCATTATGATCCTCTCCATGGCTTTGCAGATAAGGCTTGTCAAGCTAATGGGCGGTAATTTCCAGGGTCGGTGGAGGCACCACCTTTGTGAAGTGGTACCACAGTTGCAGTGCGCCACTCCTGGGTACGTATCCAGAGGTAAGACTTTGATTAAACAGCTGTCCTAGCTGTGGGTTTAATTCCTCATTGAGTTCATGGAGCACACAGCCGGGGACACCATCAGGTCCCATGGATGCTGTGTTTTTGCTTTGGAGAGAGCAGTTCTCACTTGGGCTGGAGATGTTTGGGGGCTGCAATCGTTTGGTATAGATATCTCTCCTTTTGGGGGGGGGAGTTTGCACTGAACCTGTCAGCCAGTATGTTGGCAATGTCTGTAGGATCAGTAATCTTCACATCATTTTGAACTAGCTCTGAGCATATCTGGGAGTTTCCTCCCAGGTTTCTAACATAGCTAAAGAAGGCCTTATGATTGTCTTTTGAGTCTTTAGCTATTTTTCTCTCGAAATTTGCTTTGGATGATTTTATGAGAGCTCTTAGTGTTTTACTTATAGTGATCAAGGGTGTCTTACCTTTTAAGGATTTTGCTCTATCTTGTAGCAGCTTCCTCCTTTTGTTGTAGAGTTTGTTTATGGCTGGGGTCCACCAGACTGGACGCTTGCCTTTGGTACAAAGAGTCTTTGTTTTGCTTGGGATTGCCTTATCCATGCAGTCCTGCAGGTGCTGGTAGAAGGCATTTGTAAGTGATTCAGCGGCTTGAGTACTGTTTTCCGCCAGCTCGGGGGCCTTAAAGGAGACCACACTAGTCTTTAGAAGTGTCCTTTGAGAGGAGTGGCCTTTTTGTAGACTGTAGACACAATGAAGGAGTTACATTCTTCTTTGGAAAGTTTGGTGATGTCAGCATCCTACAAGTTTAGCAGGTGTAAAAAAATGCCCCCTAAAGCATATAGCGTGCCGTGTTAATGCATGTTTCTGTCGTAGTATAACAGATGTAGATAGGGGTTTGAATCTTGTAAGCGCTGACTGTGTGTGTGCAATTCTGTTTGAAAAGAGTGGCCTTTTTGAAGACTGGGAAAACACACTAAAGATGTATATTCCTCTTTGGAAAGACTGATGATGTCACCACCCTAGAAATACAGATGGAGAAAAAAAGCCACCCCGTGTAGCAAATAGCACACTGTGCTAATGCATTTCTCTCTAGTGTCGAAACATACTTAGGCAGTGGTTTGAATCCTGTAAGTGCTGACTCTGTGTGTGTCACTCTTGGACAATGCGGTATGGGTTTTGCTTTTACTATGTTATGCCATATTATGATTACAACAGTAAGTGCATTGCACACATCAGGTATCTGCATGGCAAATATATATGTGTACATGTTCCCTTAATCAGTACATAGGTGTGAAGCCTGCATACTACATGAATATATTTGTTACCATTGACAGGTTGTGCCGCTGTTTCTCAGATCGTAGGTCACATATGTATGTATGTGACAGGGCCATCCACTGTCGTGATCAGTGGCCAGGGTCATCTGTGCCACACACACCCATGACAGTTAGTTAACAGTAGTGTGAGTGAGGGTATATGCCTGGAGTATATGTCAGGCATGTTCATACACAACAACGACTGACAATAATAGACAGTCTTTATAGGTGTACAACCACCTTGTGGATATGCATCCAGGCCTCTAATGTCTCATGTGACACACCTTGGAACTCCACAATACCTATGGATATGTGGATACCAAGGGACACATGACATAACATGAGGCTGTATGTACACATTGGTACCCAACATACATGTTGAGGGCTACCACCTATGTGGTACTGATGGGATAGTAAGTATAGTACATGTGGATGACTATGCCATAGTCAGCTTACTGCTATACGGCATGTATCAGATGACAGGCATCTGTCTGTATGATACTTTGTGTAGGATATGTGTCCCTACAGTGCCCTGGTTGGCGCGGCTCTCACATCCGCACATACACATTGCACTGGATAAAGTGCTGCTAAACTTTGGGCAGCCCTATTTAGCTGGGTAAAGCACTGCTTAAATCAGGAGCCTTTAAAATATATATTTTCTTCAATAATAAATTGGCCATTTCACTGCTTTTTTAATATTTTAATCATATATGTCAGGTATTATTTCATATACTGATTTGAACCTTGAATGCCTATTCTCTGGGTTAATACTCTACCATTACACTACTGCTAGTTGGCAGAGTTTGAATAATTAGTTCTTATATGCTATTCGCTGTCACAATTGCTAACTGTGGTTAGGCAATGGGCACACCCGCACACACACGCCAAATACGGGCAGGCCCATACCTCTCAACTGTACAGATTTTCGTAGAATGTCCAAATTTTTGCCTTATATTTTTGGTCCATTTTTCATAAAATTGTGGCCTTCTGGCAAATTATTAAAGATTGAAGTTAGAAAATAATGACAGACATTTGAGTTTTAGACTTCATATCATACAGAACATGCATACTAATGCACAACCTGTTATTCTATCAACTTTCTAATTTGTAAGAGCAATATTTAAAACATGTCCCTATTTGTACCAGTTTTTTAATGGCTTTGTCCAGATTTCTTATTCTAAGAGGTTGAGAGGTATGCAGGCAGCTATATCGTGGATTAAAAATAAAGAATTAATATTTTACGTTTTATAACTTTGATTGGGGTTTCCAGTGTCAGGGAGTGTGCTGTTGGGTGCAAGTACATTTGAGCGACCTTGCTCTTGTGGGCTGACATTGTGCTTTGTAACAACTTGCAGGGGCGTGACAATTTAGACTGCTCAGCAGTCGGATACGCCCCTGCTTTCATACTCTGTCTGTGTAAGAGTTACTGATGAGTCAGCGTGCCCTCATGAATATTCATGGCTCGCTGACGTCATACTGTTCAACTGCAGCCTCCGTGTAAGACTTATTAAGTCTTACACGGAGGATTTGTGAATCCTGCCCAGTGTTAATAATGTCGGGGATACACAAAACATTTTCAGTAAAATATCAACTTTCTAAAACAGCCAAACCAGCCAAAGGAGAACAAACAAATCATTTTGGTAAAAAAAAATGACAAAATAACAAAAGATCCACTCGATCCATACTGGCACTATAAAAAGTTTTAATGTTAAAAACAGACACAGATAAGCGCTTTCAAGCTGAAGCTCTTCATCAATCCATAAACTCAGTTAACCTCACATCATTAAGAAACTACTAACAACCAATGAAAGCACTTAGTAATCTAATAGCTAAACGTAGTTACTCAACAGCATATCACATCAACCAATAATATTTAGCACTGTGGTCTATGCCCCCTTAACACTGGTTTCAATGGCAATACTGCATTCAAACCTGGGGCTCGATCTGCTTGTAGGTCTACTATCCATCTGACCTCACTCAACTCAGTTCGTAAACATACATCACCACCCCTTGTTTTGGGTGGCTGTAAAAATAAAACCATAAAAGCAAAGGTATGATCTGGATAAGACTTAGCATGCTGTGCTAGAGCATTATGTATCGCTCTAGTCCTCATATCCCTTGCATGTTGTAATATGCAGTCCTTCAACATGCAGTTTGTCTTATCCACATAAAAAGAAGTGCATCTGTTACACTTAGCTAGATAAACTAAATTTTTCATCCTGCAATTGCCATAGCCATTCAATCTATAAATCCGTTGACTGACCTGGTATTGAAAAAAGTTTGATTTATCAATGAAAGCACACCCTTTGCAACCGCAGTAAGGGAAATTGCTAGTCCTAGAGGACTGCTCTTTACCAGAAGAAATAGAATATAAAAAAGAGTCATTGCAAAGAATTCTTTTCAGGGTAAGCACATTCCTATAACTGAAAGACAGAGGAGGGCCCACTATAGCCCTAATTTTGTCATCAGACTGTAAGATCTTCTAGTTGCTTTTAATTACATCATGGATCTTGCATCTCATGACAACCTGGGATGCTCAGACCCCTTCCTGGACAGATGAGGCATTGGCTGTTGACTCATCTGTGGGATCAAATCATCACAGACCATAGAAGGGCTTGAGGCTGGAACCATGGTTTACCCCTTGTCCATCTCAAGGATGGATGAATAGTCTCCATTCTCTCAATTTCCCACTTAAGGTAACCTTGTTCTTTAAAGCAATTTAATCACCCATGAATTTCCTCTGTATATATGTCGCCACCAGTACATAGTCTAGATGTCTGCATTATCTGGCCCTTCAACAAATTACAAAAAATATGTGGTGGATGACTGCTATCACACATGCATATCAGTCTTTGGGGTGGATCACAGCTGTTATTATGCACCTTTGGGAGCCCCTTAATCACTGGTACAACAGGCTCCTTGATAGTATCGAGGAGGGGATGGATCACTGAATGTATGTCCATGTGGGTAGAAAACAAGTTGAGTCCGATGTTATCTTTTGCTCCAGTGGTTTTGAAAGATACATCCAGTTTTCTAACTTCTTTATTGGACTATGTGGTCTCTATACAGAATATCAAAGATCTCATGTTTGTGACTTTAGATGTGAATAGCCTGTTTAAGGTTATACCCAATTGCCAAGGCATTACTGCCATTAAGGAATTTTTGACTAAGAATAGTTTATGTGATGAATTACTGACATCTCAGATCTGTATTTTTCTCAGATTTATCCTTGAGAATAACATATTTTTGTTTGGAAAACATTATTTTTGGCAAAAATGGGGGTTGCCATGGGGATAGCCTGTGGTAACACTTATGCCAATCTAGTGTTAGCACAATGGAAAGGTCGATATCTCCTCAATGAAGTTAATCACTGGAGAGGCTGCCAGTGATTTTATAAGAGATTTGTTGATGTTCTCTTTATCTTACGGGCAGGCATTGGTGAACAGTTGTGAGAATTTGTTTTCTATCTGGAGCAAAGCACCAATTTCCTTGGTTTCACAGTTCATCATTCTCACAAGGAAATAGATTTTCTAGATGTGAAAGTGTACAAAGATGGGTCTGTTTGCCTTCAGACAATGATATATCGCAAACCTTACTGGAAGAACACTTTGCTGATGGGTGATAGAATGCATCCACCACATATATTTGGGAATGTGTTGAAGGGCCAGATAATGCAGACTTCTAGACTATGTACTGGTGATGACATATATACAGAGGAAATCGATGGACTATTAACTTGCTTTAAAGAATGAGGTTACCCTAAATGGGAAATTGAGAGAATACAGACTATTCATCCATCCTTGAGATGGACAAGGGGAAAACCATGGTTCCAGCCTAGAGCCCCTATTGAACTTATGGCCTGTGATGATTTGATCCCACAGATGAGTCAACAGCCAATGCCTCATCTGTCCAGGAAGGAGTCTGGACATCATAGGGTTTTCATCAGATATAACAGTGGTATGTGCAAGATTCATGATTTAATTAAAAGCAACTAGAACATCTTACAGTCTAATGACAAAATTAGGGCTATAGTGATCTCAACTCCATCTTTCAGTTATAGGAGTGCACTTTACCTGAAAATCATTGTTTGCAATGAATCTTTTTTATATTCTACTTCTTCTGGTAAGAAGCAGTTCTTTAGGACTGGCACTTTCCCTTACAGAGACTGTAAAGGGTGTGCTTTTGTTGATAAATCAAACTTTTTTCAACACCCTATCAGTCAACGGATTTATAGATTGAATGGATATGCCAACTGCATGATGAAAAATTTGGTTTATCTAGCTAAGTGCATGTGATGCACTTCTTTTTATGTGGGTAAGATGAATCACATGTTGAATGATTGCATATTACAACATGCTAGGGATATGAGGACTGGAGCAATACATAATGCTCTAGCACAGCATACTAAGTCTTATCCAGATCATAACTTTGTTTTTATGGTTTTATTTGTACAGCCACCTACTACAAGGGGTGGCAATGTACATTTATGAACTGATTTGAGTGAGGTTAGATGGATAGCAGACTTACAAGCAGATCAAGCCCTGGATTTGAATCCAGGATTGCCATTGAAACTGGTGTTAAGGGGGTGTAGACTATAACACTAAATATTATCGGTTGGTGTGATATGCTGTTGAGTAACTACCTTTAGCTATTAGATTTTAGTAGGAAGTGGTTGATACTAAGTGGTTTCATTGGTGTTAGTAGTTTTTTAATGATGTGAGGTTAATTGAGTTTATGGATCTGATGCTGAGCTTCGGCTTGAAAGTGCTTATCCTTGTTTGTTTTTAACATTAAAACTTTTTATAACGCCATGGTGGATCAAGTGGGTCTTTTTGTCAAAATATCAACTTTAACACTTTACTGAATGGCAGCACATCACAAGCAATGTTAACAGTTCATTAATCAACAACACATATACAACTAGAAAACCAGCCTCAAAGCTTTATGAAATACCTTACTTCCTAAAACAGCAATGCTATAGACTCTTTGTAAAGTGGCAATGCTTTCATACATATTCACAGTATATGGAGGCAGAGAGCAGAAACATATTTATTATCATCACAGACTCTGTATTATTCATTCTGAACAAAAAGGAGCAAATTCTCTAGCATCTTTAGTGTTTCAATTTATTTACCAATACAACCAGTGCTAGTGAATTAAGGTGATTTTTACTGGCGTGCTTCATTTAAGATTTATTTTAGTAAGGATATATTTTTTGTGATTTTTCTGTGTCTGACCTTCTGTTTGAACTGTTGTAGATATTACCTGTAGTGTATGATTCAGTGTGGTCACCTCTTAAGGGGAATATCTGTTATGATTTTTTAAGGGCAGTGCTACAACTTCTACTGCTCAGATGTTGAAAGGTATGGCAGAGTTAACATTTTCAGCTGTATAGAATTATTGTAGCCACATACTGGCATAAAATAATAATAATTCTCCTAATGAAATACATTTTTTCTCTCTTTGTATGTGATCTGTGAAGCTGAGAGAAACTTCATACAGCAGTAAGTTGGCAGCAAATTAATGAAGTACTTTTTTTTCTTCCAAAAACCTGATGATAGCCTGATTGTTGTGCTTGAGCTTCACTAAGGAGCCAACACTGACCTGCTGTCATGAGGCAGGTCCAGTCACTTAATCAAGCACATGGAAACTACACTGGAACAACATCTTCAAACCATAGCTACAACTGTTGAGGGCATTTAAAGTGACCTTTGAATGAATTGCTAGTCGGGATGGTAGAAAATTTGACTTAAAATCTAACCAAACAAGCCATGGAGGACTCCATCTATGCTTTGATGGTTATAAAGGGCAATGTTTATTAATATTATGACAAAGTAAAACAGCACCTATTAGTTCAGAAACTCAAGCACTCAAGCTCAATGACCAGACTTTTGTTAAGACTAAATGGTGACATCACAACTATATGAACTAAGGCATGCTGTTATTATGTGGCTAGAGCATAATAAGGAGACCATGATTAAAATGCAAATAGTTGGTACATTTTAATTGATATAACTTGACAGTGTTAAGATGTATATTTCAGGAAATCCCTTGAGATACAGAGTATGCTATTACACTTGTTGGAAGAGTAATATGGTATAAAAAATTATCAAGGAGTGAATAATCTTAAGCAACTGAGATGCTTGTATTTAACCAAAGAAAACATTCATAAATATTTTGTGTTTACAATGTGGGAGGAAGGGACACATGGTAAAGTTGAGTGTTAATAATAACAGTAACTACAAATTTGATGTGAACATAAATATTTTTTTAAACTTAACAAAATTAGAAAATAACTATATTAACAATGAAGTAACTTGTAATATACCATGACAAAATCTGAGCATAAGTCCTTTCGAGATTACAATAAGTAAAACAACAACCAATATCAAACATTTTGTAACTAAACATCTCTGTGTTAGTTCAACTAATATCCCATTAAGAAATGAAAAAAAATGAGCTATGATTGTTATGAAATAAAGGGAAAGACCAGGATATCAAAAGACCAGCCTCCCAACTGGGTGTAGAGACAGGCCATACTTGCTCTGTGTAGTAATCACATAAAGGAGAATTACCCACTATGAATTCTACTCTTTTTTGTACACATTGTGTGAAAACAGGTAGAATGTCTGTGTAAATGACATAGGAAGGCCATGTGCCATTCATTCAGGAAAGTCTTCCAATGTTTGAAGTGGAAAAACACAAATGAGAGGCATATTTATATGATTAACCAGTATAGTGATTGGTGTATTATGAGCTTATGGAGAGTAAGTCTTAGTAACCAGAATTCTGTCAAAGTTAAGATTGTGTGGTAATATCTGGTGGCTCATGAAATAGCTTCTGTAATACTAGCTCATTTGGTAATGACCTATGACCATATCCAAATCATGTTAACATAATCCGTGTTGGCTATGTGACAATGCCAATGCTCATTGGAGCTGGCTATCCTCTCTTAAAAAGTCTAGCAGAGGAGTTCTGCTACCGATGCAGTCATTTAAACATAGTGTATTAGTGGACACGATGTTTTGGAGAAAGAACTAAAATGTAAAGATTTAGCCCACATATGTGGGAAGAAGCATATCTGCAGAGAGTTTGTCCAATGCTCAAAAACAAATGACACAGTGCTTGGGGGGGGGGGGGTTATTCCTTATAAAAATAACCTATTTTGATATTATCCAACCCCTTAACTGAAAGTGATCCATTTGGCACCATTTGTTGTAGAGAATTGTCAGTATTAATATCTGTTTTAACTGTATGTGTTCTTATTATAAATTTGGAGATATTGCCACAAACTGAGCTGTTTTATAACAAATCTAGTTTTTAGAGAATTATAGACAGTCATCCAACATGACTGTATCTACCAAACATCTGAGAAAAAAAAGGTAGTGTCTGCCATAGTTCAGTTATTCCAATGAAGGGGGTCACCAATGAACATATAATGCTTAGAATCCCTTGTTCTGCTTGAAAGTAGCCTGCAATTTTACATTAAGAAGGGTTGTGGTCTGCACTGTTGTGGCAGGACAGGTAGCTTACATCCTTCTAAGTTGGGAACTGCTGATTGAAGGCAAAGTGTCTGTTATTCTAAAAGTGAATTAGTTCTGGTTTAAGCACTTGGGCTTCAGGCCCGTTATTTTACATTAAGAAGGTTTGTGGTCTGCACTCTTGTGGGAGGAGAGGCTGGACTCTGCCCATCTCAGCTGGGAATTTCTGGTTAAAGGCTTATAGTGTCTGCATATTTGAACTGTTTCTTACTGAAAATTGGTGCACCTTGTTTGCTGTAGCATAGACTAGATCCAGGCCTGCTGAATCTAGCTTTGTTTGCATAACTTGAGAACTAATCCAGGCCTTCTTAAAAGTATTCAGTTGTATTTATTACTGCTTGGTAGTAACCTGATTAAAGTGTAGCTATCATTCTAAGCCTTTTTGTTTAAGCGCTTGGGCTTCAGATCAGTTGTTTTACATTAAGAAGGTTTGTGGTCTGCACTGTTGTGGCAGGACAGGTAGCTTACATCCTTCTAAGTTTGGAACTGCTGATTGAAGGCTCATTGTCTGTTATTCTAAAAGTGTATTAGTTCTAGTTTAAGCACTTGGGCTTCAGGCCAGTTATTTTACATTAAGAAGGTTCATGGCCTGCACTCTTGTGGGAGGAGAGGCTGGACTCTGCCGTTCTGAGCTGGGAATTTCTGGTTAAAGGCTTATAGTGCCTGCATATTTGAACTGTTTCTTACTGAAATTGGTGTGCCTTGTTTGCTGTAGCATCGACTAGATCCAGGCCTGCTGAATCTAGCTTTGTCTGTATAACATGAGCACTAATCCAGACCTTCTTTTTTGGAAAAGATTCCCCTGCACCCCAGTGGCAGGAGTGTGCAGTTAGAACTTGTCTGATTGAAGACTACAGGAACAGGGCTCAGTTTTGAGATTTTTTTTACTGGTTAATTGGGTAATTTGTTTAAAAGCCTTTTCTGATTGCTTGTAGTCATTTAAAGCTGTTTTAAGTGTATTTTTTACTGTTTTTGCTTTATCTTTTCAAAAATTTTTTTTCCTTATTTCCCACCTTTCTAAGCTAGTATAGTCTAGTTTTCAGGCTAGTGCTGAATTCAGGGCTGTGTTACAATTTTCTGAGCTGCCCATACCTTACTTGGATAGAGGGAGGTTTCTCTGTTCACCTGTGAGAGAGGGAGCTTTGAGCAGCCATCTGTCCCTGGAGGGTGGTTCCAGCCCAGAAGTTAGTAGTTTATAGGACATTTTGGGTTAATTTCTATCTCTTTCATTTCCCTGCTGTAAAAAACATGTTTGCACAGTTTTGCACATCCGGGCAGCACCAGTTAGCTAGGGCAAAATTTATCCTGGCTCCACCAAGTCTTCTCTTCAGGTTTTTCCCTCGAAAGTAGTCTAACTCTCAACCTAAGCACTTAAAAAGCATCCTACAGTCCAGCATTTGCTCAGACCTAATAGCAAGCACTAATATACCCCGACAATTGATTGTCTAGTAGGGCAAGGCTCATTATTCACCCCTCACCAACCAAGAGACTAAACAGCTCACCCTACTATTCAGGCATGTCTAAAGAGCAATTTCAGTTATATTCTCCAGTCCAGCTGGTGAACCTGGGCATCCTGAGGCAATGTTAAAACTGCCTCATTTACACAGACAATCCTCTCCTCCTACCACAAAACATTAACATATGTGAGAGATGTGAGAGATGCAATTATATAGCTAAATTGGAGGCTTAGCTCTCTCCACCCAAGAATGGAACAGGCAGCTATGAAGAGAAGGTTAACACTTGCATCACACTTCCAAGGTCATATAGGCATACTAAACCAGCACTGGCAAAAAATACATGCACAATCACAGCCCTTAAGGTGAAATAACATACCTAACACACTAGTAATAGGTGACTCTATAGTCAGGCACACTGGCATCCCACTCACTAGGCTGGACAAGGAGAAGGTTACTGTTAGCTGCCTGTCGGGAGCCAGAATCTGCCACATAACACAAGCACTCAGGGCACTCCAGAACAGGTACAAATATGACTCTGTCATTGTTCGTGTTGGTATGAATGACCTGAGACATAACTTCCTGGACTACATGAAAAGAGACATGGAAGAGCTCTCTGATCATGTTGCCCAGGCGGGTATGACCCTGACCCTGAGTAGCATCCTGTCCTCACCAAGAATGATACCGCAGTATAAATAAAATATGATCAATTTCAACAATTGGCTAAGCTTCTGATGTAATTCAAAGGGGATCCAGTGTCTGTCAGCCTGGGACGACATGCTCGACAAGCCTCATTGCTTCACAAGAGACGGCTTGCACCTGTCACCCCTAGGCTTTTGAATACTGGCCAAGGCTCTTGCTGCCCCCATAGTGCCTATTTTAGTCAAGGCTCAAAAGTCAAACCCACCGCCATAAACAGCACAAATAAAAAAATGAGGGTTATGCTACTCAACGCCAGGAGTTTAAGTCTCAAAATGCATGCGCTCGAAGCACTCCTCAGTATGGAGAATGTTGACTTCTGTGCAGCAACTGAAACCTGGTTCAAGGCTCCACAGAGCACCCCAGCACTACTGGGCTGCAACTCATACCACACATTTTGGCCACAGAACATGGACTGAAACACAAAAGGAGGGGGTGTATCAATATTCATCAAGGATACCTACACCTCCAGGTTAGTGGCGCAGCATGATACCTCTGAGATCATCCATGTGCAACTAACATCAGGCAAATCTGCAATACAAATTGTGGCCTGCTACAGATCACCCTCCATGATCCAGGACCACCACTCTGCCTTTCTGGAGACGCTGGAAAACATGAAGGTCCTACTGAACACCCTGATATTGGGCGATTTCCTTTACCCTACCGTTAACTGGGAAAACTACTCAAGTACAAATTCGCAGGTTCAGCGCTTCCTGAAATTTATCAACTCAAATGCCCTGGATCAGCTGGTAAACTCCCCTACCAGAGGTGAAAAGATATTGGACCTGGTCATCACCAACATGGGCGACAGGTGTTCCACACCGGAGGTCAACCCTTCACTGGTTAGATCAGACCATAAACTAATCACTCTGGATGTCCACACCACACCACAACCTCTAACCAAGGAAACCACAGTGAAAAACTTTTCTATAGCAAACTTCACCTTACTTAAGACATAGGTGGTATGTTTCACAGCCTCCATGCTAAAGGATAACAGTGTCCAAGATGCAGGAACCTTTACAAATGCACTCTATGAGCACCCACAAAGATGCATGGATCATGCCATCCCTAGCAAAACCAAGACTAACTCCCCTAAGAGAAGGAAACCAGTCTGGTGGACCCCTGGCATAAATAGGCTATACAATAGAAGGGGGAAACTAGTTCAGAAAAAAGCAAATCCCAAGAAGGAACGACATCCCTGATCAGTATCAGTAAGAAACTAAGGTATCTCATAAAATCCTCTAAGACTAACTTCCAAAGAAAAATAGCCAAGGATTCGAAAGAGAACCACAAAGCCTTTTTTAGCTATGTCAAGAAACTAAGTGGCAACTCGCAGATATGCTCTGAGCTAGTGCAAAATAGTACAAAATATACTGAACCCACTGATATTGCCAACATCCTGGCAGATAGATTTACTGCAAACTTCACCCCCTCTTACCCCCAAAAGGGCCCACAACAATACCGGAAAAGTGTAGTGTCCCAGAAATCACAAATGCACAGGTAAAAACAGCCCTTTCAAAAGCCTAAAGCAAAGCATCAGTGGGGCCAGATGGTGCTCCAGGCTGTGTCTTGCACAAACTACAGAACAAACTAACCCCCACCTAAACACACTGTTCAACCTCAGCTTCTCCACAGGCTATGTGCCCATAGAATGGCTCACAGCAATGGTTATTCCGCTCCACAAAGGAGGGGCCACAACTGACCCTGATAACTATCACCCCCATAAGCCTGACTAGCCTGGTCTGCAAGGCTATGGAGCGCATCATCTTGGAACTCATTAACAAAGACATTGGGAACCTCCAAACACTTGACCCGACCCAGTTCGGCTTTGTTAAGTGCAGATCATGCCTACTAAACCTGGTTGACTTCTTCGAGACAGTCACCAAGGCCATAGATGAAGGGAAGGTAGTTCACACAGCCTACTTTGACCTCGCCAAGGCTTTTGACACCATTCCCCACTTGGGAATTATAGAAAAACTCACCAGCTTGAACATAAACCCCTACATCACGAGATGGGTTGCCAACTGGCTTACAGACAGAACTCACACGGTAAGAATAGCGGGCTCCAGGTCCGACTCTAAACTAGTCACAAGTGGTGTCCCACAAGGCTCAGTCCTGGGACCACTATACTTCTCAGAAGTACAGGCAAACACAGGAGGACTATGGTTAACCAAGTTCACCAATGACTGCAAACTGGGAGCCCTAAATGACTCTCTGGCTGACACGGACATTCTTCAAAAGGGACTTACTGAGACAGACACCTGGTGTCAAAGTCATGGTCTCAAGCTAAATGCCAAAAAATGCATAGTCATCCTGTTTGGGAAAAACAAAACACCCATGAATTACCACATAAGTGGCAGCCCCCTTAATACAGAAGAGGTAATAAGAGATCCTGGGACCCAGGTAGATAGTAATCTCTCCTTTGACAATCATATTGCGAAAGTATTTAGGAAATCCTTCTATGTAGCCCATCTAATTACTAAAGGGTTCGAATCTAGAAATAAAGAGGTTATAGTGACCCTCTACTCGTCACACATCAGACCCATCAAAGAGTACAGTGCCCCATTTGGGATGTACCTCACAAGACACTTCCAATGGCTGGAAAGACCACAAAAGTACCTCACCAAGAGGATTACTGGCCTCAAACATATGTCCTATGCAGTGAAATATCGCTTATTCAGAGGTGATCTCTGCCTGACTTACAAAGCCATGTCCAACTCAGAATTGATGGACATGCTCCACCTAAAGAAATTCAAGTCACTGCTAGCCACTCACTGTAGTGAGCTAAACCTCGCCACAACAATAAATAGAACATGCTGGAGGGATAGATTCCTGTCACAGAGACTCCGCATGCTTTGGAACAAACTTCCAAACTACATTAGGCAGAGCCCCTCACGAACACTCTTCAGGAGAAACCTTGACGAGTGGATGGGTAACAGAAAATACACCCCTGGGATCACTTCATTGGCTCTTCTTGACAGAGGCTCAGTTAATTAATCAATGGGGTGGCAAAAGCTGACACACTCTGGCTAGGCTTATAAATGCCCTCCGGCAGGTAGCCTAATACCTACCTATGAACCTATGAACCTTTTATATGTCTTTGCCTGATGAAATACCTTGTTTTCCACCCAGGTCTCCCAACCCCCTGATTCTCATACTCTGTTGGCATCTGAACTTTTTGTGACCATGTTCTAACCTCATATATTTATCTCTTTGAGAATCCAGGTGGGCATGAGCTGGCACCTAGATTGAATATATTGACTTTCATCTACAATTTAATTATATAAATTCAAAGTAAGTAGACCTGCATCCTCCTACTAAGATGGAAGGTGTAGCTTCAGCCTGCTCATCCTGGGGTGAAGACCATGCCACAGGAAGTTGGTTAACATTTTCTGAAATTTAATAAGGTAAGTACACCTGTAAAGATGTTGTATATTTTTCATAACAAAGACGATTTTTGGGAACATAAGCATTTGAATAATTTGAACTTTAGTTTAATAAAGAAAGGAAGATTTTCTCCAATATGTATTTTACTATTGAAATGCAAGAGTAGAGGTTTGCAGTTCATGTCTACTATTTTAGAAGGCTCAAAAGTTTGGTGGATTTT